>NW_025534911.1:0-105000 GCF_020615455.1 Coregonus clupeaformis
CTACTCAGTAATCTCCTCCATGGAGACTGGTGGTCAGCCTGATGAAACCAAACTACTCAGTAATCTCCTCCATGAAGACTGGGGGTCAGCCTGATGAACCAAAGACTCAGGGTCAGCCTGATGAACCAAATTGGCTACTCAGTAATCTCTCCATGAAGACTGGGGGTCAGCCTGATGAACCAAACTACTCAGTAATCTCCTCCATGAAGACTGGGGGGTCAGCCTGATGAACCAAACTACTCAGTAATCTCCTCCATGAAGACTGGGGGTCAGCCTGATGAACCAAACTACTCAGTAATCTCCTCCATGAAGACTGGGGGATCAGCCTGATGAACCAAACTACTCAGTAATCTCCCTCCATGAAGACTGGGGGTCAGCCTGATGAACCAAACTACCCAGTAATCTCCTCCCATGAAGACTGGGGGGTCAGCCTGATGAACCAAACTACTTAGTAATCTCCTCCATGAAGACTGGGGGGGGTCAGCCTGATGAACCAAACTACTCAGTAATCTCCTTCATGAAGACTGGGGGGTCAGCCTGATGAACCAAACTACTCAGTAATCTCCTCCCATGAAGACTGGGGATCAGCCTGATGAACCAAACTACTCAGTAATCTCCTCCATGAAGACTGGGGGGTCAGCCTGATGAACCAAACTACCCAGTAATATCCTCCATGAAGACTGGGGGTCAGCCTGACGAACCAAACTACCCAGTAATCTCCTCCATGAAGACTGGGGTCAGCCTGATGAACCAAACGCTACTCAGTAATCTCCTCCATGAAGACTGGGGGTCAGCCTGATGAACCAACCTACTCAGTAATCTCCTCCATGAAGACGGGGTCAGCCTGATGAACCAAAGACTGGGGGTCAGCCTGATGAACCAAACTACTCAGTAATCTCCCTCCATGGAGACTGGGGGGTCAGCCTGATTAACCAAACTACTCGGTAATCTCCTCTCGAAGACTGGGGGTCAGCCTGATGAACCAAACTACTCAGTAATCTCCTCCATGAAGACTGGGGGTCAGCCTGATGAACCAAACTACTCAGTGAATCTCCTCCATGAAGACTGGGGGTCAGCCTGATGAACCAAACTACTCAGTAATCTCCTCCTATGAAGACTGGGGGTCAGCCTGATGAACCAAACTACTCAGTAATCTCCTCCACTTATAGACTGGGGTCAGCCTGATGAACCAAACTACGTAATGTCTCCTCCATGAAGACTGGGGGATCAGCCTGATGAACCAAACTACTCAGTAATCTCCTCCATGGGAGACTGGGGGGGTCAGCCTGATGAACCAAACTACTCAGTAATCTCCTCCATGAAGACTGGGGGGTCAGCCTGATGAACCAAACTACTCAGTAATCTCCTCCATGAAGACTGGGGGTCAGCCTGATGAACCAAACTACTCAGTAACCCTCCATGAAGACTGGGGGTCAGCCTGATGAACCAAACTACTCAGTAATCTCCTCCATGAAGACTGGGGGTCAGCCTGATGAACCAAACTACTCAGTAATCTCCTCCATGAAGACTGGGGGTCAGCCTGATGAACCAAACTACTCAGTAATCTCCTCCATGAAGACTGGGGGGTCGCCTGATGAACCCAAACTACCCAGTAATCTCCTCCATGAAGACTGGGGGTCAGCCTGATGAACAAAACTACTCAGTAATCTCCTCCATGAAGACTGGGGGTCAGCCTGATGAACCAAAGACTGGGAGTCAGCCTGATGAACCAAACTACTCAGTAATCTCCTCCATGAAGACTGGGGGATCAGCCTGATGAACAAAACTACTCAGTAATCTCCTCCATAGACTGGGGGTCAGCCTGATGAACCAAAGACTGGGAGTCAGCCTGATGAACCAAACTACTCAGTAATCTCCTCCATGAAGACTGGGGGTCCGCCTGATGAACCAAAGACTGGGGTCAGCCTGATGAACCAAACTACTCAGTGTCTCCTCCCATGAAGACTGGGGGGTCAGCCTGATGAACCAAAGACTGGGGTCAGCCTGATGAACCAAACTACTCAGTAATCTCCTCCATGGAGACTGGTGGTCAGCCTGATGAACCAAACTACTCAGTAGTCTCCTCCATGGAGACTGGGGGTCAACCTGATGAACCAAACTACTCAGTAATCCCCTCCATGAAGACTGGGGATCAGCCTGATGAACCAAACTACTCAGTAATCTCCTCCATGAAGACTGGGGGATCAGCCTGATGAACCAAACTACTCAGTAATCCCCTCCCATGAAGACTGGGGATCAGCCTGATGAACCAAACTACTCAGTAGTCTCCTCCATATAGACTGGGGGATCAGCCTGATGAACCAAACTACTCAGTAATCTCCTCCATGGAGACTGGTGGTCAGCCTGATGAACCAAACTACTCAGTAATCTCCTCCATATAGACTGGGGGATCAGCCTGATGAACCAAACTACTCAGTAATCTCCTCCATGGAGACTTGTGGTCAGCCTGATGAACCAAACTACTCAGTTATCTCCTCCATGAAGACTGGGGGTCAGCCTGATGAACCAAAACTACTCCAGTAATCTCCTCCATGAAGACTAGGGGGTCAACCTGATGAACCAAAGACTAGGGGGTCAGCCTGATGAACCAAACTACTCAGTAATCTCCTCCATGAAGACTGGGGGTCAGCCTGATGAACCAAACTACTCAGTAACTCTCCTCCATGAAGACTGGGGGTCAGCCTGATGAACCAAACTACTCAATAATCTCCTCCATATAGACTGGGGGTCAGCCTGATGAACCAAACTACTCAGTAATCTCCTCCATATAGACTGGGGGATCAGCCTGATGAACCAAACTACTCAGTAATCTCCTCCATGGAAGACTGGGGGTCAGCCTGATGAACCAAACTACTCAGTAATCTCCTCCATGAAGACTGGGGGTCAGCCTGATGAACCAAACTACTCAGTAATCTCCTCCATGAAGACTGGGGGTCAGCCTGATGAACCAAACTACTCAGTAATCTCTCCTCCCTGAAGACTGGGGGTCAGCCTGATGAACCAAACTACTCAGTAATCTCCTCCATGAAGACTGGGGGATCGCCTGATGAACCAAACTACTCAGTAATCTCCTCCATGAAGACTGGGGTCAGCCTGATGAACCAAAGACTGGGGTCAGCCTGATGAACCAAAACTACTCAGTAATCTCCTCCATGAAGACTGGGGGAGTCAGCCTGATGAACCAAACGACTCAGTAATCTCCTCCATGAAGACTGGGGGGTCAGCCTGATGAACCAAACTACTCAGTAATCTCTTCCATGAAGACTGGGGGGTCAGCCTGATGAACCAAACTACTCAGTAATCTCCCCATGAAGACTGGGGGTCAGCCTGATGAACCAAACTACACAGTAATCTCCTCCATGAAGACTGGGGGTCAGCCTGATGAACCAAACTACTCAGTAATCTCCTCCATGAAGACTGGGGGTCAGCCTGATGAACCAAAGACTCGGGGGTCAGCCTGATGAACCAAACTACTCAGTAATCTCTCCATGAAGACTGGGGTAGCCTGATGAACCAAAGACTGGGGGTCAGCCTGATGAACCAAACTACTCAGTAATCCCCTCCATGAAGACTGGGGGGTCAGCCTGATGAACCAAACTACTCAGTAATCCCCTCCATGAAGACTGGGGGATCAGCCTGATGAACCAAACTACTCAGTAATCTCCTCCATGAAGACTGGGGGATCAGCCTGATGAACCAAACTACTCCAGTAATCCCTCCCATGAAGACTGGGGGATCAGCCTGATGAACCAAACTACTCAGTAATCTCCTCCATATAGACCGGGGGATCAGCCTGATGAACCAAACTACTCAGTAATCTCCTCCATGGAGACTGGTGGTCAGCCTGATGAACCAAACTACTCAGTTATCTCCTCCATGAAGACTGGGGGTCAGCCTGATGAACCAAACTACTCAGTAATCTCCCTCCATGAAGACTAGGGGGTCAACCTGATGAACCAAAGACTAGGGGGTCAGCCTGATGAACCAAACTACTCAGTAATCTCCTCCATGAAGACTGGGGGTCAGCCTGATGAACCAAACTACTCAGTAATCTCCTCCATGAAGACTGGGGGTCAGCCTGATGGACCAAACTACTCAGTAATCTCCTCCATATAGACTGGGGTCAGCCTGATGAACCAAACTACTCAGTAATCTCCTCCATATAGACTGGGGGTCAGCCTGATGAACCAAACTACTCAGTAATCTCCTCCATGAAGACTGGGGGTCAGCCTGATGAACCAAACTACCCAGTAATCTCCTCCATGAAGACTGGGGGGTCAGCCTGATGAACCAAACTACTCAGTAATCTCCTCCATGAAGACTGGGGGTCAGCCTGATGAACCAAACTACTCAGTAATCTCCTCCATACAGACTGGGGGGGTCAGCCTGATGAACCAAAGACTGGGGGTCAGCCTGATGAACCAAACTACTCAGTAATCTCCTCCATGAAGACTGGGGGGTCAGCCTGATGAACCAAAGACTGGGGGTCAGCCTGATGAACCAAACTACTCAGTAATCTCCTCCATGAAGACTGGGGGGTCAGCCTGATGAACCAAAGACTGGGGGTCAGCCTGATGAACCAAACTACTCAGTAATCTCCTCCATGAAGACTGGGGGTCAGCCTGATGAACCAAACTACTCAGTAATCTCCTCCATGAAGACTGGGGGGTCAGCCTGATGAACCAAACTACTCAGTAATCTCCTCCATGAAGACTGGGGGTCAGCCTGATGAACCAAACTACTCAGTAATCTCCTCCATGAAGACTGGGGGATCAGCCTGATGAACCAAACTACTCAGTAATCTCCTCCATGAAGACTGGGGGTCAGCCTGATGAACCAAACTACCCAGTAATCTCCTCCATGAAGACTGGGGGTCAGCCTGATGAACCAAACTACTTAGTAATCTCCTCCATGAAGACTGGGGGGTCAGCCTGATGAACCAAACTACTCAGTAATCTCCTTCATGAAGACTGGGGGGTCAGCCTGATGAACCAAACTACTCAGCAATCTCCTCCATGAAGACTGGGGATCAGCCTGATGAACCAAACTACTCAGTAATCTCCTCCACATGAAGACTGGGGATCAGCCTGATGAACCAAACTACTCAGTAATCCCCTCCATGAAGACTGGGGATCAGCCTGATGAACCAAACTACTCAGTAATCTCCTCCATATAGACTGGGGATCAGCCTGATGAACCAAACTACTCAGTAATCTCCTCCATGGAGACTGGTGGTCAGCCTGATGAACCAAACTACTCAGTAATCTCCTCCATATAGACTGGGGGATCAGCCTGATGAACCAAACTACTCAGTTATCTCCTCCATGAAGACTGGGGGTCAGCCTGATGAACCAAACTACTCAGTAATCTCCTCCATGAAGACTAGGGGGTCAACCTGATGAACCAAAGACTAGGGGGTCAGCCTGATGAACCAAACTACTCAGTAATCTCCTCCATGAAGACTGGGGGGTCAGCCTGATGAACCAAACTACTCAGTAATCTCCTCCATGAAGACTGGGGGGTCAGCCTGATGAACCAAACTACTCAGTAATCTCCTCCATATAGACTGGGGGTCAGCCTGATGAACCAAACTACTCAGTAATCTCCTCCATATAGACTGGGGTCAGCCTGATGAACCAAACTACTCAGTAATCTCCTCCATGAAGACTGGGGGTCAGCCTGATGAACCAAACTACCCAGTAATCTCCTCCATGAAGACTGGGGGTCAGCCTGATAGAACCAAACTACTCAGTAATCTCCTCCATGAAGACTGGGGGTCAGCCTGATGAACCAAACTACTCAGTAATCTCCTCCATACAGACTGGGGGTCAGCCTGATGAACCAAAGACTGGGGGTCAGCCTGATGAACCAAACTACTCAGTAATCTCCTCCATGAAGACTGGGGGGTCAGCCTGATGAACCAAAGACTGGGGGTCAGCCTGATGAACCAAACTACTCAGTAATCTCCTCCATGAAGACTGGTGGGGTCAGCCTGATGAACCAAAGACTGGGAGTCAGCCTGATAGAACCAAACTACTCAGTAATCTCCTCCATGGAGACTGGTGGTCAGCCTGATGAACCAAACTACTCAGTAATCTCCTCCATGAAGACTGGGGGTCAGCCTGATGAACCAAAGACTGGGGGTCAGCCTGATGAACCAAACTACTCAGTAATCTCCTCCATGAAGACTGGGGGTCAGCCTGATGAACCAAACTACTCAGTAATCTCCTCCATGAAGACTGGGGGTCAGCCTGATGAACCAAACTACTCAGTAATCTCCTCCATGAAGACTGGGGGTCAGCCTGATGAACCAAACTACTCAGTAATCTCCTCCATGAAGACTGGGGGATCAGCCTGATGAACCAAACTACTCAGTAATCTCCTCCATGAAGACTGGGGGGTCAGCCTGATGAACCAAACTACCCAGTAATCTCCTCCATGAAGACTGGGGGGTCAGCCTGATGAACCAAACTACTTAGTAATCTCCTCCATGAAGACTGGGGGGGGTCAGCCTGATGAACCAAACTACTCAGTAATCTCCTTCATGAAGACTGGGGGGTCAGCCTGATGAACCAAACTACTCAGTAATCTCCTCCATGAAGACTGGGGATCAGCCTGATGAACCAAACTACTCAGTAATCTCCTCCATGAAGACTGGGGGTCAGCCTGATGAACCAAACTACCCAGTAATATCCTCCATGAAGACTGGGGTCAGCCTGACGAACCAAACTACCCAGTAATCTCCTCCATGAAGACTGGGGGTCAGCCTGATGAACCAAACTACTCAGTAATCTCCTCCATGAAGACTGGGGGTCAGCCTGATGAACCAACCTACTCAGTAATCTCCTCCATGAAGACTGGGGGTCAGCCTGATGAACCAAAGACTGGGGTCAGCCTGATGAACCAAACTACTCAGTAATCTCCTCCATGGAGACTGGGGGGTCAGCCTGATGAACCAAACTACTCAGTAATCTCCTTCATGAAGACTGGGGGTCAGCCTGATGAACCAAACTACTCAGTAATCTCCTCCATGAAGACTGGGGATCAGCCTGATGAACCAAACTACTCAGTAATCTCCTCCATGAAGACTGGGGGGTCAGCCTGATGAACCAAACTACCCAGTAATATCCTCCATGAAGACTGGGGGTCAGCCTGACGAACCAAACTACCCAGTAATCTCCTCCATGAAGACTGGGGGTCAGCCTGATGAACCAAACTACTCAGTAATCTCCTCCATGAAGACTGGGGGTCAGCCTGATGAACCAACCTACTCAGTAATCTCCTCCATGAAGACTGGGGGTCAGCCTGATGAACCAAAGACTGGGGTCAGCCTGATGAACCAAACTACTCAGTAATCTCCTCCATGGAGACTGGGGGGTCAGCCTGATGAACCAAACTACTCAGTAATCTCCTCCATGAAGACTGGGGGTCAGCCTGATGAACCAAACTACTCAGTAATCTCCTCCATGAAGACTGGGGGTCAGCCTGATGAACCAAACTATCAGTAATCTCCTCCATGAAGACTGGGGTCAGCCTGATGAACCAAACTACTCAGTAATCTCCTCCATGAAGACTGGGGTCAGCCTGATGAACCAAACTACTCAGTAATCTCCTCCCATATAGACTGGGGTCAGCCTGATGAACCAAACTACTCAGTAATCTCCTCCATGAAGACTGGGGGATCAGCCTGATGAACCAAACTACTCAGTAATCTCCTCCATGGAGACTGGGGGGTCAGCCTGATGAACCAAACTACTCAGTAATCTCCTCCACTGAAGACTGGGGGTCAGCCTGATGAACCAAACTACTCAGTAATCTCCTCCATGAAGACTGGGGGTCAGCCTGATGAACCAAACTACTCAGTAACCCCTCCATGAAGACTGGGGGTCAGCCTGATGAACCAAACTACTCAGTAATCTCCTCCATGAAGACTGGGGGTCAGCCTGATGAACCAAACTACTCAGTAATCTCCTCCATGAAGACTGGGGGTCAGCCTGATGAACCAAACTACTCAGTAATCTCCTCCATGAAGACTGGGGGGTCAGCCTGATGAACCAAACTACCCAGTAATCTCCTCCATGAAGACTGGGGGTCAGCCTGATGAACAAAACTACTCAGTAATCTCCTCCATGAAGACTGGGGGTCAGCCTGATGAACCAAAGACTGGGAGTCAGCCTGATGAACCAAACTACTCAGTAATCTCCTCCATGAAGACTGGGGGGATCAGCCTGATGAACAAAACTACTCAGTAATCTCCTCCCATATAGACTGGGGGTCAGCCTGATGAACCAAAGACTGGGAGTCAGCCTGATGAACCAAACTACTCAGTAATCTCCTCCATGAAGACTGGGGGGTCCGCCTGATGAACCAAAGACTGGGGGTCAGCCTGATGAACCAAACTACTCAGTAATCTCCTCCCATGAAGACTGGGGGTCAGCCTGATGAACCAAACTACTCAGTAATCTCCTCCATGAAGACTGGGGGTCAGCCTGATGAACCAAACTACTCAGTAATCCCTTCCATGAAGACTGGGGGTCAGCCTGATGAACCAAACTACTCAGTAATCTCCTCCATATAGACTGGGGGTCAGCCTGATGAACCAAACTACTCAGTAATCTCCTCCATGAAGACTGGGGGGTCAGCCTGATGAACCAAACTACTCAGTAATCTCCTCCATGAAGACTGGGGGTCAGCCTGATGAACCAAACTACTCAGTAATCTCCTCCATGAAGACTGGGGTCAGCCTGATGAACCAAACTACTCAGTAATCTCCTCCATGAAGACTGGGGGTCAGCCTGATGAACCAAACTACTCAGTAATCTCCTCCATGAAGACTGGGGGGTCAGCCTGATGAACCAAACTACTCAGTAATCTCCTCCATAGACTGGGGTCAGCCTGATGAACCAAACTACTCAGTAATCTCCTCCCATGAAGACTGGGGGATCAGCCTGATGAACCAAACTACTCAGTAATCTCCTCCATGGAGACTGGGGGTCAGCCTGATGAACCAAACTACTCAGTAATCTCCTCCATGAAGACTGGGGGTCAGCCTGATGAACCAAACTACTCAGTAATCTCCTCCATGAAGACTGGGGGTCAGCCTGATGAACCAAACTACTCAGTAACCCCTCCATGAAGACTGGGGGGTCAGCCTGATGAACCAAACTACTCAGTAATCTCCTCCATGAAGACTGGGGGTCAGCCTGATGAACCAAACTACTCAGTAATCTCCTCCATGAAGACTGGGGGGTCAGCCTGATGAACCAAACTACTCAGTAATCTCCTCCATGAAGACTGGGGGGTCAGCCTGATGAACCAAACTACCCAGTAATCTCCTCCATGAAGACTGGGGGGTCAGCCTGATGAACAAAACTACTCAGTAATCTCCTCCATGAAGACTGGGGGTCAGCCTGATGAACCAAAGACTGGGAGTCAGCCTGATGAACCAAACTACTCAGTAATCTCCTCCATGAAGACTGGGGGATCAGCCTGATGAACAAAACTACTCAGTAATCTCCTCCATATAGACTGGGGGGTCAGCCTGATGAACCAAAGACTGGGAGTCAGCCTGATGAACCAAACTACTCAGTAATCTCCTCCATGAAGACTGGGGGGTCCGCCTGATGAACCAAAGACTGGGGGTCAGCCTGATGAACCAAACTACTCAGTAATCTCCTCCATGAAGACTGGGGGGTCAGCCTGATGAACCAAAGACTGGGGTCAGCCTGATGAACCAAACTACTCAGTAATCTCCTCCATGGAGACTGGTGGTCAGCCTGATGAACCAAACTACTCAGTAATCTCCTCCATGGAGACTGGGGTCAACCTGATGAACCAAACTACTCAGTAATCCCCTCCATGAAGACTGGGGATCAGCCTGATGAACCAAACTACTCAGTAATCTCCTCCATGAAGACTGGGGATCAGCCTGATGAACCAAACTACTCAGTAATCCCCTCCATGAAGACTGGGGGATCAGCCTGATGAACCAAACTACTCAGTAATCTCCTCCATATAGACTGGGGGATCAGCCTGATGAACCAAACTACTCAGTAATCTCCTCCATGGAGACTGGTGGTCAGCCTGATGAACCAAACTACTCAGTAATCTCCTCCATATAGACTGGGGATCAGCCTGATGAACCAAACTACTCAGTAATCTCCTCCATGGAGACTGGTGGTCAGCCTGATGAACCAAACTACTCAGTTATCTCCTCCATGGAGACTGGGGGTCAGCCTGATGAACCAAACTACTCAGTAATCTCCTCCATGAAGACTAGGGGGTCAACCTGATGAACCAAAGACTAGGGGGGTCAGCCTGATGAACCAAACTACTCAGTAATCTCCTCCATGAAGACTGGGGGTCAGCCTGATGAACCAAACTACTCAGTAATCTCCTCCATGAAGACTGGGGGTCAGCCTGATGAACCAAACTACTCAGTAATCTCCTCCATATAGACTGGGGGTCAGCCTGATGGACCAAACTACTCAGTAATCTCCTCCCATATAGACTGGGATCAGCCTGATGAACCAAACTACTCAGTAATCTCCTCCATGAAGACTGGGGGTCAGCCTGATGAACCAAACTACTCAGTAATCTCCTCCATGAAGACTGGGGGTCAGCCTGATGAACCAAACTACTCAGTAATCTCCTCCATGAAGACTGGGGTCAGCCTGATGAACCAAACTACTCAGTAATCTCCTCCCAGAAGACTGGGGGTCAGCCTGATGAACCAAACTACTCAGTAATCTCCTCCATGAAGACTGGGGATCAGCCTGATGAACCAAACTACTCAGTAATCTCCTCCATGAAGACTGGGGGTCAGCCTGATGAACCAAAGACTGGGGGTCAGCCTGATGAACCAAACTACTCAGTAATCTCCTCCATGAAGACTGGGGGTCAGCCTGATGAACCAAACTACTCAGTAATCTCCTCCATGAAGACTGGGGGTCAGCCTGATGAACCACACTACTCAGTAATCTCTTCCATGAAGACTGGGGTCAGCCTGATGAACCAAACTACTCAGTAATCTCCTCCATGAAGACTGGGGGTCAGCCTGATGAACCAAACTACACAGTAATCTCCTCCATGAAGACTGGGGTCAGCCTGATGAACCAAACTACTCAGTAATCTCCTCCATGAAGACTGGGGTCAGCCTGATGAACCAAAGACTGGGAGTCAGCCTGATGAACCAAACTACTCAGTAATCTCCTCCATGAAGACTGGGGTCAGCCTGATGAACCAAAGACTGGGGTCAGCCTGATGAACCAAACTACTCAGTAATCCCCTCCATGAAGACTGGGGGGGTCAGCCTGATGAACCAAACTACTCAGTAATCCCCTCCATGAAGACTGGGGGATCAGCCTGATGAACCAAACTACTCAGTAATCTCCTCCATGAAGACTGGGGGATCAGCCTGATGAACCAAACTACTCAGTAATCCCCTCCATGAAGACTGGGGGATCAGCCTGATGAACCAAACTACTCAGTAATCTCCTCCATATAGACTGGGGGATCAGCCTGATGAACCAAACTACTCAGTAATCTCCTCCATGGAGACTGGTGGTCAGCCTGATGAACCAAACTACTCAGTTATCTCCTCCATGAAGACTGGGGGTCAGCCTGATGAACCAAACTACTCAGTAATCTCTCCATGAAGACTAGGGGTCAACCTGATGAACCAAAGACTAGGGGTCAGCCTGATGAACCAAACTACTCAGTAATCTCCTCCATGAAGACTGGGGGTCAGCCTGATGAACCAAACTACTCAGTAATCTCCTCCATGAAGACTGGGGGTCAGCCTGATGAACCAAACTACTCAGTAATCTCCCTCCATATAGACTGGGGGTCAGCCTGAAGAACCAAACTACTCAGTAATCTCCTCCATATAGACTGGGGGTCAGCCTGATGAACCAAACTACTCAGTAATCTCCTCCATGAAGACTGGGGGGTCAGCCTGATGAACCAAACTACCCAGTAATCTCCTCCATGAAGACTGGGGGTCAGCCTGATGAACCAAACTACTCAGTAATCTCCTCCATGAAGACTGGGGTCAGCCTGATGAACCAAACTACTCAGTAATCTCCTCCATACAGACTGGGGGTCAGCCTGATGAACCAAAGACTGGGGGTCAGCCTGATGAACCAAACTACTCAGTAATCTCCTCCATGAAGACTGGGGGGTCAGCCTGATGAACCAAAGACTGGGGGTCAGCCTGATGAACCAAACTACTCAGTAATCTCCTCCATGAAGACTGGGGGGGTCAGCCTGATGAACCAAAGACTGGGGTCAGCCTGATGAACCAAACTACTCAGTAATCTCCTCCATGGAGACTGGTGGTCAGCCTGATGAACCAAACTACTCAGTAATCTCCTCCATGAAGACTGGGGGTCAGCCTGATGAACCAAAGACTGGGGGTCAGCCTGATGAACCAAACTACTCAGTAATCTCCTCCATGAAGACTCGGGGGTCAGCCTGATGAACCAAACTACTCAGTAATCTCCTCCATGAAGACTGGGGGTCAGCCTGATGAACCAAACTACTCAGTAATCTCCTCCATGAAGACTGGGGGTCAGCCTGATGAACCAAACTACTCAGTAATCTCCTCCATGAAGACTGGGGGATCAGCCTGATGAACCAAACTACTCAGTAATCTCCTCCATGAAGACTGGGGGTCAGCCTGATGAACCAAACTACCCAGTAATCTCCTCCATGAAGACTGGGGGTCAGCCTGATGAACCAAACTACTTAGTAATCTCCTCCATGAAGACTGGGGGGTCAGCCTGATGAACCAAACTACTCAGTAATCTCCTTTCATGAAGACTGGGGGTCAGCCTGATGAACCAAACTACTCAGTAATCTCCTCCATGAAGACTGGGGATCAGCCTGATGAACCAAACTACTCAGTAATCTCCTCCATGAAGACTGGGGATCAGCCTGATGAACCAAACTACTCAGTAATCCCTCCATGAAGACTGGGGGATCAGCCTGATGAACCAAACTACTCAGTAATCTCCTCCATATAGACTGGGGGATCAGCCTGATGAACCAAACTACTCAGTAATCTCCTCCATGGAGACTGGTGGTCAGCCTGATGAACCAAACTACTCAGTAATCTCCTCCATATAGACTGGGGGATCAGCCTGATGAACCAAACTACTCAGTTATCTCCTCCATGAAGACTGGGGGTCAGCCTGATGAACCAAACTACTCAGTAATCTCCTCCATGAAGACTAGGGGTCAACCTGATGAACCAAAGACTAGGGGGTCAGCCTGATGAACCAAACTACTCAGTAATCTCCTCCATGAAGACTGGGGGTCAGCCTGATGAACCAAACTACTCAGTAATCTCCTCCATATAGACTGGGGTCAGCCTGATGAACCAAACTACTCAGTAATCTCCTCCATATAGACTGGGGTCAGCCTGATGAACCAAACTACTCAGTAATCTCCTCCATGAAGACTGGGGTCAGCCTGATGAACCAAACTACCCAGTAATCTCCTCCATGAAGACTGGGGGTCAGCCTGATGAACCAAACTACTCAGTAATCTCCTCCATGAAGACTGGGGGTCAGCCTGATGAACCAAACTACTCAGTAATCTCCTCCATACAGACTGGGGGGTCAGCCTGATGAACCAAAGACTGGGGGTCAGCCTGATGAACCAAACTACTCAGTAATCTCCTCCATGAAGACTGGGGGGTCAGCCTGATGAACCAAAGACTGGGGGTCAGCCTGATGAACCAAACTACTCAGTAATCTCCTCCATGAAGACTGGGGGTCAGCCTGATGAACCAAAGACTGGGGGTCAGCCTGATGAACCAAACTACTCAGTAATCTCCTCCATGAAGACTGGGGATCAGCCTGATGAACCAAACTACTCAGTAATCTCCTCCCATGAAGACTGGGGTCAGCCTGATTAACCAAAGACTGGGGGTCAGCCTGATGAACCAAACTACTCAGTAATCTCCTCCATGAAGACTGGGGGTCAGCCTGATGAACCAAACTACTCAGTAATCTCCTCCATGAAGACTGGGGGTCAGCCTGATGAACCAAACTACTCAGTAATCTCCTCCATGAAGACTGGGGTCAGCCTGATGAACCAAACTACTCAGTAATCTCCTCCATGAAGACTGGGGGATCAGCCTGATGAACCAAACTACTCAGTAATCTCCTCCATGAAGACTGGGGGTCAGCCTGATGAACCAAACTACCCAGTAATCTCCTCCATGAAGACTGGGGGTCAGCCTGATGAACCAAACTACTTAGTAATCTCCTCCATGAAGACTGGGGGGTCAGCCTGATGGACCAAACTACTCAGTAATCTCCTTCATGAAGACTGGGGGTCAGCCTGATGAACCAAACTACTCAGTAATCTCCTCCATGAAGACTGGGGATCAGCCTGATGAACCAAACTACTCAGTAATCTCCTCCATGAAGACTGGGGGGTCAGCCTGATGAACCAAACTACCCAGTAATATCCTCCATGAAGACTGGGGTCAGCCTGACGAACCAAACTACCCAGTAATCTCCTCCATGAAGACTGGGGGTCAGCCTGATGAACCAAACTACTCAGTAATCTCCTCCATGAAGACTGGGGGTCAGCCTGATGAACCAACCTACTCAGTAATCTCCTCCATGAAGACTGGGGTCAGCCTGATGAACCAAAGACTGGGGGTCAGCCTGATGAACCAAACTACTCAGTAATCTCCTCCATGGAGACTGGGGGGTCAGCCTGATGAACCAAACTACTCAGTAATCTCCTCCATGAAGACTGGGGGTCAGCCTGATGAACCAAACTACTCAGTAATCTCCTCCATGAAGACTGGGGGTCAGCCTGATGAACCAAACTACTCAGTAATCTCCTCCATGAAGACTGGGGTCAGCCTGATGAACCAAACTACTCAGTAATCTCCTCCATGAAGACTGGGGGTCAGCCTGATGAACCAAACTACTCAGTAATCTCCTCCATATAGACTGGGGGTCAGCCTGATGAACCAAACTACTCAGTAATCTCCTCCATGAAGACTGGGGGATCAGCCTGATGAACCAAACTACTCAGTAATCTCCTCCATGGAGACTGGGGGGGTCAGCCTGATGAACCAAACTACTCAGTAATCTCCTCCATGAAGACTGGGGGGTCAGCCTGATGAACCAAACTACTCAGTAATCTCCTCCATGAAGACTGGGGGTCAGCCTGATGAACCAAACTACTCAGTAACCCCTCCATGAAGACTGGGGGTCAGCCTGATGAACCAAACTACTCAGTAATCTCCTCCATGAAGACTGGGGGTCAGCCTGATGAACCAAACTACTCAGTAATCTCCTCCATGAAGACTGGGGGTCAGCCTGATGAACCAAACTACTCAGTAATCTCCTCCATGAAGACTGGGGGGTCAGCCTGATGAACCAAACTACCCAGTAATCTCCTCCATGAAGACTGGGGGTCAGCCTGATGAACAAAACTACTCAGTAATCTCCTCCATGAAGACTGGGGGGTCAGCCTGATGAACCAAAGACTGGGAGTCAGCCTGATGAACCAAACTACTCAGTAATCTCTCCATGAAGACTGGGGGATCAGCCTGATGAACAAAACTACTCAGTAATCTCCTCCATATAGACTGGGGGGTCAGCCTGATGAACCAAAGACTGGGAGTCAGCCTGATGAACCAAACTACTCAGTAATCTCCTCCATGAAGACTGGGGGGTCCGCCTGATGAACCAAAGACTGGGGGTCAGCCTGATGAACCAAACTACTCAGTAATCTCCTCCATGAAGACTGGGGGGGGTCAGCCTGATGAACCAAAGACTGGGGGTCAGCCTGATGAACCAAACTACTCAGTAATCTCCTCCATGGAGACTGGTGGTCAGCCTGATGAACCAAACTACTCAGTAATCTCCTCCATGGAGACTGGGGGTCAACCTGATGAACCAAACTACTCAGTAATCCCCTCCATGAAGACTGGGGGATCAGCCTGATGAACCAAACTACTCAGTAATCTCCTCCCATGAAGACTGGGGGATCAGCCTGATGAACCAAACTACTCAGTAATCCCCTCCATGAAGACTGGGGGATCAGCCTGATGAACCAAACTACTCAGTAATCTCCTCCATATAGACTGGGGGATCAGCCTGATGAACCAAACTACTCAGTAATCTCCTCCATGGAGACTGGTGGTCAGCCTGATGAACCAAACTACTCAGTAATCTCCTCCATATAGACTGGGGGATCAGCCTGATGAACCAAACTACTCAGTAATCTCCTCCATGGAGACTGGTGGTCAGCCTGATGAACCAAACTACTCAGTTATCTCCTCCATGAAGACTGGGGTCAGCCTGATGAACCAAACTACTCAGTAATCTCCTCCATGAAGACTAGGGGGTCAACCTGATGAACCAAAGACTAGGGGGTCAGCCTGATGAACCAAACTACTCAGTAATCTCCTCCATGAAGACTGGGGGGTCAGCCTGATGAACCAAACTACTCAGTAATCTCCTCCATGAAGACTGGGGGTCAGCCTGATGAACCAAACTACTCAGCAATCTCCTCCATATAGACTGGGGTCAGCCTGATGAACCAAACTACTCAGTAATCTCCTCCATATAGACTGGGGATCAGCCTGATGAACCAAAACTACTCAGTAATCTCCTCCATGAAGACTGGGGGTCAGCCTGATGAACCAAACTACTCAGTAATCTCCTCCATGAAGACTGGGGGTCAGCCTGATGAACCAAACTACTCAGTAATCTCCTCCATGAAGACTGGGGGTCAGCCTGATGAACCAAACTACTCAGTAATCTCCTCCATGAAGACTGGGGGATCAGCCTGATGAACCAAACTACTCAGTAATCTCCTCCATGAAGACTGGGGGTCAGCCTGATGAACCAAACTACGCAGTAATCTCCTCCATGAAGACTGGGGGTCAGCCTGATGAACCAAACTACTTAGTAATCTCCTCCATGAAGACTGGGGGTCAGCCTGATGAACCAAACTACTCAGTAATCTCCTTCATGAAGACTGGGGGTCAGCCTGATGAACCAAACTACTCAGTAATCTCCTCCATGAAGACTGGGGATCAGCCTGATGAACCAAACTACTCATTAATCTCCTCCATGAAGACTGGGGGGTCAGCCTGATGAACCAAACTACCCAGTAATATCCTCCATGAAGACTGGGGGTCAGCCTGACGAACCAAACTACCCAGTAATCTCCTCCATGAAGACTGGGGGTCAGCCTGATGAACCAAACTACTCAGTAATCTCCTCCATGAAGACTGGGGGTCAGCCTGATGAACCAACCTACTCAGTAATCTCCTCCATGAAGACTGGGGGTCAGCCTGATGAACCAAAGACTGGGGGTCAGCCTGATGAACCAAACTACTCAGTAATCTCCTCCATGGAGACTGGGGGTCAGCCTGATGAACCAAACTACTCAGTAATCTCCTCCATGAAGACTGGGGGTCAGCCTGATGAACCAAACTACTCAGTAATCTCCTCCATGAAGACTGGGGGTCAGCCTGATGAACCAAACTACTCAGTAATCTCCTCCATGAAGACTGGGGGTCAGCCTGATGAACCAAACTACTCAGTAATCTCCTCCATGAAGACTGGGGGTCAGCCTGATGAACCAAACTACTCAGTAATCTCCTCCATATAGACTGGGGGTCAGCCTGATGAACCAAACTACTCAGTAATCTCCTCCATGAAGACTGGGGGATCAGCCTGATGAACCAAACTACTCAGTAATCTCCTCCATGGAGACTGGGGGTCAGCCTGATGAACCAAAGACTGGGGGTCAGCCTGATGAACCAAACTACTCAGTAATCTCCTCCATGGAGACTGGTGGTCAGCCTGATGAACCAAACTACTCAGTAATCTCCTCCATGAAGACTGGGGGTCAGCCTGATGAACCAAACTACTCAGTAATCTCCTCCATGAAGACTGGGGGTCAGCCTGATGAACCAAACTACTCAGTAACCCCTCCATGAAGACTGGGGGGTCAGCCTGATGAACCAAACTACTCAGTAATCTCCTCCATGAAGACTGGGGGTCAGCCTGATGAACCAAACTACTCAGTAATCTCCTCCATGAAGACTGGGGGTCAGCCTGATGAACCAAACTACTCAGTAATCTCCTCCATGAAGACTGGGGGGTCAGCCTGATGAACCAAACTACCCAGTAATCTCCTCCATGAAGACTGGGGGGTCAGCCTGATGAACAAAACTACTCAGTAATCTCCTCCATGAAGACTGGGGGTCAGCCTGATGAATCAAAGACTGGGAGTCAGCCTGATGAACCAAACTACTCAGTAATCTCCTCCATGAAGACTGGGGGATCAGCCTGATGAACAAAACTACTCAGTAATCTCCTCCATATAGACTGGGGGGGTCAGCCTGATGAACCAAAGACTGGGAGTCAGCCTGATGAACCAAACTACTCAGTAATCTCCTCCATGAAGACTGGGGGGGTCCGCCTGATGAACCAAAGACTGGGGGTCAGCCTGATGAACCAAACTACTCAGTAATCTCCTCCATGAAGACTGGGGGGGTCAGCCTGATGAACCAAAGACTGGGGGTCAGCCTGATGAACCAAACTACTCAGTAATCTCCTCCATGGAGACTGGTGGTCAGCCTGATGAACCAAACTACTCAGTAATCTCCTCCATGGAGACTGGGGGGTCAACCTGATGAACCAAACTACTCAGTAATCCCCTCCATGAAGACTGGGGGATCAGCCTGATGAACCAAACTACTCAGTAATCTCCTCCATGAAGACTGGGGGATCAGCCTGATGAACCAAACTACTCAGTAATCCCCTCCATGAAGACTGGGGGATCAGCCTGATGAACCAAACTACTCAGTAATCTCCTCCATATAGACTGGGGGATCAGCCTGATGAACCAAACTACTCAGTAATCTCCTCCATGGAGACTGGTGGTCAGCCTGATGAACCAAACTACTCAGTAATCTCCTCCATATAGACTGGGGGATCAGCCTGATGAACCAAACTACTCAGTAATCTCCTCCATGGAGACTGGTGGTCAGCCTGATGAACCAAACTACTCAGTTATCTCCTCCATGAAGACTGGGGTCAGCCTGATGAACCAAACTACTCAGTAATCTCCTCCATGAAGACTAGGGGTCAACCTGATGAACCAAAGACTAGGGGGTCAGCCTGATGAACCAAACTACTCAGTAATCTCCTCCATGAAGACTGGGGATCAGCCTGATGAACAAAACTACTCAGTAATCTCCTCCATATAGACTGGGGGGTCAGCCTGATGAACCAAAGACTGGGAGTCAGCCTGATGAACCAAACTACTCAGTAATCTCCTCCATGAAGACTGGGGGGTCCGCCTGATGAACCAAAAGACTGGGGGTCAGCCTGATGAACCAAACTACTCAGTAATCTCCTCCATGAAGACTGGGGGGTCAGCCTGATGAACCAAAGACTGGGGGTCAGCCTGATGAACCAAACTACTCAGTAATCTCCTCCATGGAGACTGGTGGTCAGCCTGATGAACCAAACTACTCAGTAATCTCCTCCATGGAGACTGGGAAGTCAACCTGATGAACCAAACTACTCAGTAATCCCCTCCATGAAGACTGGGGGATCAGCCTGATGAACCAAACTACTCAGTAATCTCCTCCATGAAGACTGGGGATCAGCCTGATGAACCAAACTACTCAGTAATCCCCTCCATGAAGACTGGGGGATCAGCCTGATGAACCAAACTACTCAGTAATCTCCTCCATATAGACTGGGATCAGCCTGATGAACCAAACTACTCAGTAATCTCCTCCATGGAGACTGGTGGTCAGCCTGATGAACCAAACTACTCAGTAATCTCCTCCATATAGACTGGGGGATCAGCCTGATGAACCAAACTACTCAGTAATCTCCTCCATGGAGACTGGTGGTCAGCCTGATGAACCAAACTACTCAGTTATCTCCTCCATGAAGACTGGGGTCAGCCTGATGAACCAAACTACTCAGTAATCTCCTCCATGAAGACTAGGGGGTCAACCTGATGAACCAAAGACTAGGGGGTCAGCCTGATGAACCAAACTACTCAGTAATCTCCTCCATGAAGACTGGGGGGTCAGCCTGATGAACCAAACTACTCAGTAATCTCCTCCATGAAGACTGGGGGTCAGCCTGATGAACCAAACTACTCAGTAATCTCCTCCATATAGACTGGGGGTCAGCCTGATGAACCAAACTACTCAGTAATCTCCCTCCATATAGACTGGGGATCAGCCTGATGAACCAAACTACTCAGTAATCTCCTCCATGAAGACTGGGGTCAGCCTGATGAACCAAACTACTCAGTAATCTCCTCCATGAAGACTGGGGGTCAGCCTGATGAACCAAACTACTCAGTAATCTCCTCCATGAAGACTGGGGGTCAGCCTGATGAACCAAACTACTCAGTAATCTCCTCCATGAAGACTGGGGATCAGCCTGATGAACCAAACTACTCAGTAATCTCCTCCATGAAGACTGGGGGTCAGCCTGATGAACCAAACTACCCAGTAATCTCCTCCATGAAGACTGGGGGTCAGCCTGATGAACCAAACTACTTAGTAATCTCCTCCATGAAGACTGGGGGGGTCAGCCTGATGAACCAAACTACTCAGTAATCTCCTTCATGAAGACTGGGGGTCAGCCTGATGAACCAAACTACTCAGTAATCTCCTCCATGAAGACTGGGGGATCAGCCTGATGAACCAAACTACTCATTAATCTCCTCCATGAAGACTGGGGGGTCAGCCTGATGAACCAAACTACCCAGTAATATCCTCCATGAAGACTGGGGGTCAGCCTGACGAACCAAACTACCCAGTAATCTCCTCCATGAAGACTGGGGTCAGCCTGATGAACCAAACTACTCAGTAATCTCCTCCATGAAGACTGGGGGTCAGCCTGATGAACCAACCTACTCAGTAATCTCCTCCATGAAGACTGGGGTCAGCCTGATGAACCAAAGACTGGGGGTCAGCCTGATGAACCAAACTACTCAGTAATCTCCTCCATGGAGACTGGGGGGTCAGCCTGATGAACCAAACTACTCAGTAATCTCCTCCATGAAGACTGGGGGGTCAGCCTGATGAACCAAACTACTCAGTAATCTCCTCCATGAAGACTGGGGGTCAGCCTGATGAACCAAACTACTCAGTAATCTCCTCCATGAAGACTGGGGGGTCAGCCTGATGAACCAAACTACTCAGTAATCTCCTCCATGAAGACTGGGGGTCAGCCTGATGAACCAAACTACTCAGTAATCTCCTCCATATAGACTGGGGGTCAGCCTGATGAACCAAACTACTCAGTAATCTCCTCCATGAAGACTGGGGGATCAGCCTGATGAACCAAACTACTCAGTAATCTCCTCCATGGAGACTGGGGGGTCAGCCTGATGAACCAAAGACTGGGGGTCAGCCTGATGAACCAAACTACTCAGTAATCTCCTCCATGGAGACTGGTGGTCAGCCTGATGAACCAAACTACTCAGTAATCTCCTCCATGAAGACTGGGGGTCAGCCTGATGAACCAAACTACTCAGTAATCTCCTCCATGAAGACTGGGGGTCAGCCTGATGAACCAAACTACTCAGTAACCCCTCCATGAAGACTGGGGGTCAGCCTGATGAACCAAACTACTCAGTAATCTCCTCCATGAAGACTGGGGGTCAGCCTGATGAACCAAACTACTCAGTAATCTCCTCCATGAAGACTGGGGGTCAGCCTGATGAACCAAACTACTCAGTAATCTCCTCCATGAAGACTGGGGGGTCAGCCTGATGAACCAAACTACCCGGTAATCTCCTCCATGAAGACTGGGGGTCAGCCTGATGAACAAAACTACTCAGTAATCTCCTCCATGAAGACTGGGGGTCAGCCTGATGAATCAAAGACTGGGAGTCAGCCTGATGAACCAAACTACTCAGTAATCTCCTCCATGAAGACTGGGGGATCAGCCTGATGAACAAAACTACTCAGTAATCTCCTCCATATAGACTGGGGGGTCAGCCTGATGAACCAAAGACTGGGAGTCAGCCTGATGAACCAAACTACTCAGTAATCTCCCTCCATGAAGACTGGGGGTCCGCCTGATGAACCAAAGACTGGGGGTCAGCCTGATGAACCAAACTACTCAGTAATCTCCTCCATGAAGACTGGGGGTCAGCCTGATGAACCAAAGACTGGGGGTCAGCCTGATGAACCAAACTACTCAGTAATCTCCTCCATGGAGACTGGTGGTCAGCCTGATGAACCAAACTACTCAGTAATCTCCTCCATGGAGACTGGGGGTCAACCTGATGAACCAAACTACTCAGTAATCCCTCCATGAAGACTGGGGGATCAGCCTGATGAACCAAACTACTCAGTAATCTCCTCCATGAAGACTGGGGGATCAGCCTGATGAACCAAACTACTCAGTAATTCCCTCCATGAAGACTGGGGGATCAGCCTGATGAACCAAACTACTCAGTAATCTCCTCCATATAGACTGGGGATCAGCCTGATGAACCAAACTACTCAGTAATCTCCTCCATGGAGACTGGTGGTCAGCCTGATGAACCAAACTACTCAGTAATCTCCTCCATATAGACTGGGGGATCAGCCTGATGAACCAAACTACTCAGTAATCTCCTCCATGGAGACTGGTGGTCAGCCTGATGAACCAAACTACTCAGTTATCTCCTCCATGAAGACTGGGGGTCAGCCTGATGAACCAAACTACTCAGTAATCTCCTCCATGAAGACTAGGGGGTCAACCTGATGAACCAAAGACTAGGGGGTCAGCCTGATGAACCAAACTACTCAGTAATCTCCTCCATGAAGACTGGGGGGTCAGCCTGATGAACCAAACTACTCAGTAATCTCCTCCATGAAGACTGGGGGGTCAGCCTGATGAACCAAACTACTCAGTAATCTCCTCCATATAGACTGGGGGTCAGCCTGATGAACCAAACTACTCAGTAATCTCCTCCATATAGACTGGGGATCAGCCTGATGAACCAAACTACTCAGTAATCTCCTCCATGAAGACTGGGGGTCAGCCTGATGAACCAAACTACTCAGTAATCTCCTCCATGAAGACTGGGGGTCAGCCTGATGAACCAAACTACTCAGTAATCTCCTCCATGAAGACTGGGGGTCAGCCTGATGAACCAAACTACTCAGTAATCTCCTCCCTGAAGACTGGGGGGTCAGCCTGATGAACCAAACTACTCAGTAATCTCCTCCATGAAGACTGGGGGATCAGCCTGATGAACCAAACTACTCAGTAATCTCCTCCATGAAGACTGGGGGTCAGCCTGATGAACCAAAGACTGGGGGTCAGCCTGATGAACCAAACTACTCAGTAATCTCCTCCATGAAGACTGGGGGGGTCAGCCTGATGAACCAAACTACTCAGTAATCTCCTCCATGAAGACTGGGGGGTCAGCCTGATGAACCAAACTACTCAGTAATCTCTTCCATGAAGACTGGGGGTCAGCCTGATGAACCAAACTACTCAGTAATCTCCTCCATGAAGACTGGGGGTCAGCCTGATGAACCAAACTACACAGTAATCTCCTCCATGAAGACTGGGGGTCAGCCTGATGAACCAAACTACTCAGTAATCTCCTCCATGAAGACTGGGGGTCAGCCTGATGAACCAAAGACTGGGGGTCAGCCTGATGAACCAAACTACTCAGTAATCTCCTCCATGAAGACTGGGGGTCAGCCTGATGAACCAAAGACTGGGGGTCAGCCTGATGAACCAAACTACTCAGTAATCCCCTCCATGAAGACTGGGGGGTCAGCCTGATGAACCAAACTACTCAGTAATCCCCTCCATGAAGACTGGGGGATCAGCCTGATGAACCAAACTACTCAGTAATCTCCTCCATGAAGACTGGGGGATCAGCCTGATGAACCAAACTACTCAGTAATCCCCTCCATGAAGACTGGGGGATCAGCCTGATGAACCAAACTACTCAGTAATCTCCTCCATATAGACTGGGGGATCAGCCTGATGAACCAAACTACTCAGTAATCTCCTCCATGGAGACTGGTGGTCAGCCTGATGAACCAAACTACTCAGTTATCTCCTCCATGAAGACTGGGGGTCAGCCTGATGAACCAAACTACTCAGTAATCTCCTCCATGAAGACTAGGGGGTCAACCTGATGAACCAAAGACTAGGGGGTCAGCCTGATGAACCAAACTACTCAGTAATCTCCTCCATGAAGACTGGGGGTCAGCCTGATGAACCAAACTACTCAGTAATCTCCTCCATGAAGACTGGGGGTCAGCCTGATGAACCAAACTACTCAGTAATCTCCTCCATATAGACTGGGGGTCAGCCTGATGAACCAAACTACTCAGTAATCTCCTCCATATAGACTGGGGGTCAGCCTGATGAACCAAACTACTCAGTAATCTCCTCCATGAAGACTGGGGGTCAGCCTGATGAACCAAACTACCCAGTAATCTCCTCCATGAAGACTGGGGGTCAGCCTGATGAACCAAACTACTCAGTAATCTCTCCATGAAGACTGGGGGTCAGCCTGATGAACCAAACTACTCAGTAATCTCCTCCCATACAGACTGGGGGGTCAGCCTGATGAACCAAAGACTGGGGGTCAGCCTGATGAACCAAACTACTCAGTAATCTCCTCCATGAAGACTGGGGGGTCAGCCTGATGAACCAAAGACTGGGGTCAGCCTGATGAACCAAACTACTCAGTAATCTCCTCCATGAAGACTGGGGGTCAGCCTGATGAACCAAAGACTGGGGGTCAGCCTGATGAACCAAACTACTCAGTAATCTCCTCCATGGAGACTGGTGGTCAGCCTGATGAACCAAACTACTCAGTAATCTCCTCCATGAAGACTGGGGGTCAGCCTGATGAACCAAAGACTGGGGGTCAGCCTGATGAACCAAACTACTCCAGTAATCTCCTCCATGAAGACTGGGGGTCAGCCTGATGAACCAAACTACTCAGTAATCTCCTCCATGAAGACTGGGGGTCAGCCTGATGAACCAAACTACTCAGTAATCTCCTCCATGAAGACTGGGGGTCAGCCTGATGAACCAAACTACTCAGTAATCTCCTCCATGAAGACTGGGGGATCAGCCTGATGAACCAAACTACTCAGTAATCTCCTCCATGAAGACTGGGGGGTCAGCCTGATGAACCAAACTACCCAGTAATCTCCTCCATGAAGACTGGGGGTCAGCCTGATGAACCAAACTACTTAGTAATCTCCTCCATGAAGACTGGGGGTCAGCCTGATGAACCAAACTACTCAGTAATCTCCTTCATGAAGACTGGGGGTCAGCCTGATGAACCAAACTACTCAGTAATCTCCTCCATGAAGACTGGGGATCAGCCTGATGAACCAAACTACTCAGTAATCTCCTCCATGAAGACTGGGGGGGTCAGCCTGATGAACCAAACTACCCAGTAATATCCTCCATGAAGACTGGGGGTCAGCCTGACGAACCAAACTACCCAGTAATCTCCTCCATGAAGACTGGGGGTCAGCCTGATGAACCAAACTACTCAGTAATCTCCTCCATGAAGACTGGGGGTCAGCCTGATGAACCAACCTACTCAGTAATCTCCTCCATGAAGACTGGGGGTCAGCCTGATGAACCAAAGACTGGGGGTCAGCCTGATGAACCAAACTACTCAGTAATCTCCTCCATGGAGACTGGGGGGTCAGCCTGATGAACCAAACTACTCAGTAATCTCCTCCATGAAGACTGGGGGGTCAGCCTGATGAACCAAACTACTCAGTAATCTCCTCCATGAAGACTGGGGGTCAGCCTGATGAACCAAACTACTCAGTAATCTCCTCCATGAAGACTGGGGGTCAGCCTGATGAACCAAACTACTCATTAATCTCCTCCATGAAGACTGGGGGTCAGCCTGATGAACCAAACTACTCAGTAATCTCCTCCATATAGACTGGGGTCAGCCTGATGAACCAAACTACTCAGTAATCTCCTCCATGAAGACTGGGGGATCAGCCTGATGAACCAAACTACTCAGTAATCTCCTCCATGGAGACTGGGGGTCAGCCTGATGAACCAAACTACTCAGTAATCTCTCCATGAAGACTGGGGGTCAGCCTGATGAACCAAACTACTCAGTAATCTCCTCCATGAAGACTGGGGGTCAGCCTGATGAACCAAACTACTCAGTAACCCCTCCATGAAGACTGGGGGTCAGCCTGATGAACCAAACTACTCAGTAATCTCCTCCATGAAGACTGGGGTCAGCCTGATGAACCAAACTACTCAGTAATCTCCTCCATGAAGACTGGGGGTCAGCCTGATGAACCAAACTACTCAGTAATCTCCTCCATGAAGACTGGGGGGGTCAGCCTGATGAACCAAACTACCCAGTAATCTCCTCCATGAAGACTGGGGGGTCAGCCTGATGAACAAAACTACTCAGTAATCTCCTCCATGAAGACTGGGGGTCAGCCTGATGAACCAAACTACTCAGTAATCTCCTCCATATAGACTGGGGGTCAGCCTGATGAACCAAAGACTGGGAGTCAGCCTGATGAACCAAACTACTCAGTAATCTCCTCCATGAAGACTGGGGGGTCCGCCTGATGAACCAAAGACTGGGGGTCAGCCTGATGAACCAAACTACTCAGTAATCTCCTCCATGAAGACTGGGGGTCAGCCTGATGAACCAAAGACTGGGGGTCAGCCTGATGAACCAAACTACTCAGTAATCTCCTCCATGGAGACTGGTGGTCAGCCTGATGAACCAAACTACTCAGTAATCTCCTCCATGGAGACTGGGGGGTCAACCTGATGAACCAAACTACTCAGTAATCCCCTCCATGAAGACTGGGGGATCAGCCTGATGAACCAAACTACTCAGTAATCTCCTCCATGAAGACTGGGGGATCAGCCTGATGAACCAAACTACTCAGTAATCCCCTCCATGAAGACTGGGGGATCAGCCTGATGAACCAAACTACTCAGTAATCTCCTCCCATATAGACTGGGGGATCAGCCTGATGAACCAAACTACTCAGTAATCTCCTCCATGGAGACTGGTGGTCAGCCTGATGAACCAAACTACTCAGTAATCTCCTCCATATAGACTGGGGATCAGCCTGATGAACCAAACTACTCAGTAATCTCCTCCATGGAGACTGGTGGTCAGCCTGATGAACCAAACTACTCAGTTATCTCCTCCATGAAGACTGGGGGTCAGCCTGATGAACCAAACTACTCAGTAATCTCCTCCATGAAGACTAGGGGGTCAACCTGATGAACCAAAGACTAGGGGGTCAGCCTGATGAACCAAACTACTCAGTAATCTCCTCCATGAAGACTGGGGGTCAGCCTGATGAACCAAACTACTCAGTAATCTCCTCCATGAAGACTGGGGGTCAGCCTGATGAATCAAACTACTCAGTAATCTCCTCCATATAGACTGGGGGTCAGCCTGATGAACCAAACTACTCAGTAATCTCCTCCATATAGACTGGGGATCAGCCTGATGAACCAAACTACTCAGTAATCTCCTCCATGAAGACCGGGGGTCAGCCTGATGAACCAAACTACCCAGTAATCTCCTCCATGAAGACTGGGGGTCAGCCTGATGAACCAAACTACTCAGTAATCTCCTCCATGAAGACTGGGGGTCAGCCTGATGAACCAAACTACTCAGTAATCTCCTCCATACAGACTGGGGGGTCAGCCTGATGAACCAAAGACTGGGGGTCAGCCTGATGAACCAAACTACTCAGTAATCTCTCCTCCATACAGACTGGGGGGGGTCAGCCTGATGAACCAAAGACTGGGGGGTCAGCCTGATGAACCAAAGACTGGGGGTCAGCCTGATGAACCAAACTACTCAGTAATCTCCTCCATGAAGACTGGGGGTCAGCCTGATGAACCAAAGACTGGGGGTCAGCCTGATGAACCAAACTACTCAGTAATCTCCTCCATGAAGACTGGGGGTCAGCCTGATGAACCAAAGACTGGGGGTCAGCCTGATGAACCAAACTACTCAGTAATCTCCTCCATGAAGACTGGGGGTCAGCCTGATGAACCAAACTACTCAGTAATCTCCTCCATATAGACTGGGGGTCAGCCCGATGAACCAAACTACTCAGTAATCTCCTCCATATAGACTGGGGGTCAGCCTGATGAACCAAACTACTCAGTAATCCCCTCCCATGAAGACTGGGGGATCAGCCTGATGAACCAAACTACTCAGTAATCTCCTCCATGAAGACTGGGGGTCAGCCTGATGAACCAAACTACTCAGTAATCTCCTCCATGAAGACTGGGGTCAGCCTGATGAACCAAACTACTCAGTAATCTCTCCATGAAGACTGGGGGTCAGCCTGATGAACCAAACTACTCAGTATTCTCCTCCATGAAGACTGGGGGTCAGCCTGATGAACCAAACTACTCAGTAATCTCCTCCATGGAGACTTGGGGGTCAGCCTGATGAACCAAACTACTCAGTAATCTCCTCCATGAAGACTGGGGGGTCAGCCTGATGAACCAAACTACTCAGTAATCTCCTCCATGAAGACTGGGGGTCAGCCTGATGAACCAAAGACTGGGGGTCAGCCTGATGAACCAAACTACTCAGTAATCTCCTCCATGAAGACTGGGGGTCAGCCTGATGAACCAAACTACTCAGTAATCTCCTCCATGAAGACTGGGGGTCAGCCTGATGAACCAAACTACTCAGTAATCTCCTCCATGAAGACTGGGGGGTCAGCCTGATGAACCAAAGACTGGGGGTCAGCCTGATGAACCAAACTACTCAGTAATCTCCTCCATGAAGACCCGGGGGTCAGCCTGATGAACCAAACTACTCAGTAATCTCCTCCATGAAGACTGGGGGTCAGCCTGATTAACCAAACTACTCAGTAATCTCCTCCATGAAGACTGGGGGTCAGCCTGATGAACCAAACTACTCAGTAATCTCCTCCATGAAGACTGGGGGGTCAGCCTGATGAACCAAACTACTCAGTAATCTCCTCCATGAAGACTGGGGGTCAGCCTGATGAACCAAACTACTCAGTAATCTCCTCCATGAAGACTGGGGGTCAGCCTGATGAACCAAACTACTCAGTAATCTCCTCCATGAAGACTGGGGATCAGCCTGATGAACCAAAGACTAGGGGTCAGCCTGATGAACCAAACTACTCAGTAACTCCTCCATGAAGACTGGGGGTCAACCTGATGAACCAAAGACTGGGGGTCAGCCTGATGAACCAAACTACTCAGTAATCTCCTCCATGAAGACTGGGGGGTCAGCCTGATGAACCAAAGACTAGGGGGTCAGCCTGATGAACCAAACTACTCAGTAATCTCCTCCATGAAGACTGGGGGTCAGCCTGATGAACCAAACTACTCAGTAATCTCCTCCATGAAGACTGGGGGTCAGCCTGATGAACCAAACTACTCAGTAATCTCCTCCATGAAGACTGGGGGTCAGCCTGATGAACCAAACTACTCAGTAATCTCCTCCATGAAGACTGGGGGTCAGCCTGATGAACCAAACTACTCAGTAATCTCCTCCATGAAGACTGGGGGTCAGCCTGATGAACCAAACTACTCAGTAATCTCCTCCATGAAGACTGGGGGTCAGCCTGATGAACCAAACTACTCAGTAATCTCCTCCATATAGACTGGGGGTCAGCCTGATGAACCAAACTACTCAGTAATCTCCTCCATGAAGACTAGGGGGTCAACCTGATGAACCAAAGACTAGGGGGTCAGCCTGATGAACCAAACTACTCAGTAATCTCCTCCATGAAGACTGGGGGTCAACCTGATGAACCAAAGACTAGGGGGTCAGCCTGATGAACCAAACTACTCAGTAATCTCCTCCATGAAGACTGGGGTCAGCCTGATGAACCAAACTACTCAGTAATCTCCTCCATGAAGACTGGGGGTCAGCCTGATGAACCAAACTACTCAGTAATCTCCTCCATGAAGACTGGGGGTCAGCCTGATGAACCAAACTACTCAGTAATCTCCTCCATGAAGACTGGGGGTCAGCCTGATGAACCAAACTACTCAGTAATCTCCTCCATGAAGACTGGGGATCAGCCTGATGAACCAAACTACCCAGTAATCTCCTCCATGAAGACTGGGGGGTCAGCCTGATGAACCAAACTACTCAGTAATCTCCTCCCATATAGACTGGGGGTCAGCCTGATGAACCAAAGACTGGGGGGTCAGCCTGATGAACCAAACTACTCAGTAATCTCCTCCATGAAGACTGGGGGTCAGCCTGATGAACCAAACTACTCAGTAATCTCCTCCATGAAGACTGGGGGTCAGCCTGATGAACCAAAGACTGGGGGATCAGCCTGATGAACCAAACTACTCAGTAATCTCCTCCATATAGACTGGGGGTCAGCCTGATGAACCAAAGACTGGGGGATCAGCCTGATGAACCAAACTACTCAGTAATCTCCTCCATATAGACTGGGGGTCAGCCTGATGAACCAAAGACTGGGGGTCAGCCTGATGAACCAAATCAATCAATCAATCAATCAATTTTATTTTATATAGCCCTTCGTACATCAGCTAATATCTCGAAGTGCTGTACAGAAACCCAGCCTAAAACCCCAAACAGCTAGTAATGCAGGTGTAGAAGCACGGTGGCTAGGAAAAACTCCCTAGAAAGGCCAAAACCTAGGAAGAAACCTAGAGAGGAACCAGGCTATGAGGGTGGCCAGTCCTCTTCTGGCTGTGCCGGGTGGAGGTTATAACAGAACCATGCCAAGATGTTCAAAAATGTTCATAAGTGACAAGCATGGTCAAATAATAATCAGGAATAAATCTCAGTTGGCTTTTCATAGCCGATCATTAAGAGTTGAAAACAGCAGGTCTGGGACAGGTAGGGGTTCCATAACCGCAGGCAGAACAGTTGAAACTGGAATAGCAGCAAGGCCAGGCGGACTGGGGACAGCAAGGAGTCACCACGGCCGGTAGTCCCGACGTATGGTCCTAGGGCTCAGGTCTCTCAGTTGGCTTTTCAGCCGATCATTAAGAGTTGAAAACAGCAGGTCTGGGACAGGTAGGGGTTTCGTAACCGTAGGCAGAACAGTTGAAACTGGAATAGCAGCAAGGCCAGGCGGACTGGGGACAGCAAGGTGTCAGCATGCCCGGTAGTCCTGACGTATGGTCCTAGGGCTCAGGTTCTCGAGAGAAAGAGAGAACGAGAGAATTAGAGAGAGCATACTTAAATTCACACAGGACACTGGATAAGACAGGGAGAAGTACTCCAGGTATAACCAACTAACCCCAGCCCCCGACACATAAACTACTGCAGCATAAATACTGGAGGCTGAGACAGGAGCGGTCCGGGAGACACTGTGGCCCCATCCGAAGAAAACCCCGGACAGGGCCAAACAGGAAGGATATAACCCCACCCACTCTGCCAAAGCACAGCCCCCGCACCACTAGAGGGATATCCTCAACCACCAACTTACAATCCTGAGACAAGGCCGAGTATAGCCCACAGAGGTCTCACCACAGCACAAACCAGGGGGCGCCAACCCAGACAGGAAGATCACGTCAGTAACTCAACCCACTCAAGTGACGCACCCCTCCTAGGGACGGCATGAAAGAGCACCAGCAAGCCAGTGACTCAGCCCCTGTAACAGGGTTAGAGGCAGAGAACCCCAGTGGAGAGAGGGGAACCGGCCTGGCAGAGACAGCAAGGGCTGTTCGTTGCTCCAGAGCCTTTCCGTTCACCTTCACACTCCTGGGCCAGACTACACTCAATCATATGACCTACTGAAGAGATAAGTCTTCAGTAAAGACTTAAAGGTTGAGACCGAGTCTGCGTCTCTCACATGGGTAGGCAGACTGTTCCATAAAAATGGAGATCTATAGGAGAAAGCCCTGCCTCCCGCTGTTTGCTTAGAAATTCTAGGGACAATTAGGGAGGCCTGCGTCTTGTGACCGTAGCGTACGTATTGGTATGTACGGCAGGACCAACTCGGAAAGATAGGTAGGAGCAAGCCCATGTACGCTTTATAGGTTAACAGTAAAACCTTGAAATCAGCCCTTGCCTTAACAGGAAGCCAGTGTAGGGAAGCTAGCACTGGAGTAATATGATCAAATTTCTTGGTTCTAGTCAGGATTCTAGCAGCCGTATTTAGCACTAACTGAAGTTTATTTAGTGCTTTATCCGGGTAGCCGGAAAGTAGAGCATTGCAGTAGTCTAACCTAGAAGTAACAAATGCATGGATTAATTTTTTCTGCATCATTTTTGGACAGAAAATTTCTGATTTTTGCAATGTTACGTAGATGGAAAAAAGCTGTCCTTGAAACAGTCTTGATATGTTCGTCAAAAGAGAGATCAGGGTCAAGAGTAACGCCGAGGTCCTTCACAGTTTTATTTGAGACGACTTTTACAACCATCAAGATGAATTGTCAGATTTAACAGAAGATCTCTTTGTTTCTTGGGACCTAGAACAAGCATCTCTGTTTTGTCCGAGTTTAACAGTAGAAAGTTTTCAGCCATCCACTTCCTTATGTCTGAAACACAGGCTTCTAGCGAGGGCAATTTTGGGGGCTTCACCATGTTTCATTGAAATGTACAGCTGTGTGTCATCCGCATAGCAGTGAAAGTTAACATTATGTTTTGAATAACATCCCCAAGAGGTAAAATATATAGTGAAAACAATAGTGGTCCTAAAAACGGAACCTTGAGGAACACCGAAATGTACAGTTGATTTGTCGGAGGACAGACCATTCACAGAGACAAACTGATATCTTTCCGACAGGTAAGATCTAAACCAGGCCAGAACTTGTCCGTGTAGACCAATTTGGGTTTCCAGTCTCTCCAAAAGAATGTGGTGATCGATGGTGTCAAAGGCAGCACTAAGGTCTAGTAGCACGAGGACAGATGCAGAGCCTCGGTCTGACGCCATTAAAGGTCATTTACCACCTTCACAAGTGCAGTCTCAGTGCTATGATGGGGGTCTAAAACCAGACTGAAGCATTTCGTATACATTGTTTGTCTTCAGAAAGGCAGTGAGTTGCTGCGCAACAGCTTTTCTAAAATTTTTGAGAGGAATGGAAGATTCGATATAGGCCGATAGTTTTTTATATTTTCCGGGTCAAGGTTTGGCTTTTTCAAGAGAGGCTTTATCACTGCCACTTTTAGTGAGTTTGGTACACATCCGGTGGATAGAGAGCTGTTTATTATGTTCAACATAGGAGGGCCAAGCACAGGAAGCAGCTCCTTCAGCAGTTTAGTAGGAATAGGATCCAGTATGCAGCTTGAAGGTTTAGAGGCCATGATTATTTTCATCATTGTGTCAAGAGATATAGTACTAAAACACTTAGAGTGTCTCTCCCGATCCCAGGCCCTCGCAGAGCTGTGCAGATCCAGGACAGCTAAGCCCTGGAGGAATACGCAGATTCAAAGAGGAGTCCGTAATTTGCTTTCTAATGGTCATGATCTTTTCCTCAAAGAAGTTCATGAATTTATTACTGCTGAAGTGAAAGCCATCCTCTCTTGGGAATGCTGCTTTTTAGTTAGCTTTGCAACAGTATCAAAAATAAATTTTGGATTGTTCTTATTTTCCTCGATTAAGTTGGAAAAGTAGGATGATCGAGCAGCAGTGAGGGCTCTTCGGTACTGCACGGTACTGTCTTTCCAAGCTAGTCTGAAGACTTCCAGTTTGGTGTGGCGCCATTTCCGTTCCAATTTCTTGGAAGCTTGCTTCAAAGCTCGGGTATTTTCTGTATACCAGGGAGCTAGTTTCTTATGACAAATGTTTTTCATTTTTAGGGTGCAACTGCATCTGGGGTATTGCGCAAGGTTAAATTGAGTTCCTCAGTTAAGTGGTTAACTGATTTTTGTCCTCTGACGTCCTTGGGTAGGCAGAAGGAGTCTGGAAGGGCATCAAGGAATTTTTGTGTTGTCTGAGAATTTATAGCACGACTTTTGATGCTCCTTGGTTGGGGTCTGAGCAGATTATTTGTTGCGATTGCAAACGTAATAAAATGGTGGTCCGATAGTCCAGGATTTTGTGGAAAAACATTAAGATCTACAACATTTATTCCATGGGACAAAACTAGGTCCAGAGTATGACTGTGGCAGTGAGTAGGTCCAGAGACATGTTGGACAAAACCCACTGAGTCGATGATGGCTCCGAAATACTTTTGGAGTGGGTCTGTGGACTTCTCCATGTGAATATTAAAATCACCAAAAATTAGAATATGATCTGCTATGACTACAAGGTCTGATAGGAATTCAGGAAACTCAGAGAGGAACGCTGTATATGGCCCAGGAGGCCTGTAAACAGTAGCTATAAAAAGTGATTGAGTAGGCTGCATAGATTTCATGACTAGAAGCTCAAAAGACGAAAACGCCATTTTTTTTTTGTAAATTGAAATTTGCTATCGTAAATGTTAGCAACACCTCCGCCTTTGCGGGATGCACGCGGAATATGGTCACTAGTGTAACCAGGAGGTGAGGCCTCATTTAACACAGCAAATTCATCAGGCTTAAGCCATGTTTCAGTCAGGCCAATCACATCAAGATTATGATCAGTGATTAGTTCATTGACTATGACTGCCTTTGAAGTGAGGGATCTAACATTAAGTAACCCTATTTTGAGATGTGAGGTATCACGATCTCTTTCAATATTGGCAGGAATGGAGGAGGTCTTTATCCTAATAAGATTGCTAAGGCGAACACCGCCATGTTTAGTTTTGCCCAACCTAGGTCGAGGGCACAGACACAGTCTCAATGGGTATGGCTGAGCTGACTACACTGACTATGCTGTTGGCAGACTCCACTAAGCTGGCAGGTTGGCTAACAGCCTGCTGCCTGGCCTGCACCCTATTTCACTGTGGGGCTAGAGGAGTTAGAGCCCTATCTATGTTGGTAGATAAGATGAGAGCACCCCTCCAGCTAGGATGGAGTCCGTCTACTCCTCAGCAGGTCAGGCTTGGTCCTGTTTGTGGGTGAGTCCCAGAAAGAGGGCCAATTATCTACAAATTCTATCTTTTGGGAGGGGCAGAAAACAGTTTTCAACCAGCGATTGAGTGCTGAGACTCTGCTGTAGAGCTCGTCACTCCCCCTAACTGGGAGGGGGCCAGAGACAATTACTCGATGCCGACACATCTTTCTAGCTGATTTACACGCTGAAGCTATGTTGCACTTGGTGACCTCTGACTGTTTCATCCTAACATCGTTGGTGCCGACGTGGATAACAATATCTCTATACTCTCTACACTCGCCAGTTTTAGCTTTTAGCCAGCACCATCTTTAGATTAGCCTTAACGTCGGTAGCCCTGCCCCCTGGTAAACAGTGTATGATCGCTGGGTGATTCGTTTTAAGTCTAATACTGCGGGTAATGGAGTCGCCAATGACTAGGGTTTTCAATTTGTCAGAGCTAATGGTGGGAGCCTTCGGGCGTCTCAGACCCCGTGACGGGAGGAGTAGAGACAAGAGAAGACTCAGACTCAGACTCCGACTCGCTACATAATGGGGAAAACCGGTTGAAAGTTTCTGTCGGCTGAATGAGCGACACCGGTTGAGCATTCCGACAGTATTTCCCTCCGAAGCCATGAGAAAGTTGTCCGGCTGCGGGGACTGTGCGGGGGGATTTATACTAACGTTACTGTCTGTACTTACTGGTGGCACAGACGCTGTTTCTTCTTTTCCTACACTGAAATTACCCTTGCCTAACGATTGCGTCTGAAGCTGGGCTTGTAGCACAGCTATTCTCGCCGTAAGGCGATCGTTCTCCTGTATATTATGAGTACAGCGACTGCAATTAGAAGACATCATGTTAATGTTACTACTTAGCTCGGCTGTTGAAGATGTTGACGAACCATGTCCAGATAAAGCGTCCGAGTGAAAAAGTTGAATGAGGGAAAAAAGTTGCGATGGAAAAAGAAAAATAAAGTAAAGTTGGCAGCAAAAACGCACAGGAAAATGACTCTTCTGTCTCGGGACATTCACTCCTTGGAGGAGAGCGCGCTTTTTCCCAGAATCACCCAGAACATCTCTTCTAAGTATCTAACAACATCTCTTCTAGTCTCTCTAACAACATCTCTTCTAAGTATCTAACAACATCTCTTCTAGTCTCTCTAACAACATCTCTTCTAGTCTCTCTAACAACATCTCTTCTAGTCTCTCTAACAACATCTCTTCTAGTCTCTCTAACAACATCTCTTATAGTCTCTCTAACAACATCTCTTCTAGTCTCTAACAACATCTCTTCTAGTCTCTAACAACATCTCTTCTAGTGTCTAACAACATCTCTTCTAAGTATCTAACAACATCTCTTCTAGTCTCTCTAACAACATCTCTTCTAGTCTCTAACATCTCTTCTAGTCTCTCTAACAACATCTCTTCTAGTCTCTCTAACAACATCTCTTCTAGTCTCTCTAACAACATCTCTTCTAACAACATCTCTTCTAGTCTCTCTAACAACATCTCTTCTAGTCTCTCTAACAACATCTCTTTAGTCTCTCTAACAACATCTCTTCTCTCTAACAACATCTCTTCTAGTCTCTCTAACAACATCTCTTCTAGTATCTAACAACATCTCTTCTAGTCTCTCTAACAACATCTCTTCTAGTCTCTAACAACATCTCTTCTAGTCTCTCTAACAACATCTCTTCTAATCTCTAACAACATCTCTTCTAGTCTCTAACAACATCTCTTCTAGTCTCTCTAACAACATCTCTTCTAATCTCTAACAACATCTCTTCTAGTCTCTCCTAACAACATCTCTTCTAGTCTCTAACAACATCTCTTCTAGTCTCTCTAACAACATCTCTTCTAGTCTCTAACAACATCTCTTCTCTCTAACAACATCTCTTCTAGTCTCTAACAACATCTCTTCTAGTCTCTCTAACAACATATCTTCTAGTCTCTAACAACATCTCTTCTCTCTAACAACATCTCTTCTAGTGTCTAACAACATCTCTTCTAAGTATCTAACAACATCTCTTCTAGTCTCTAATTTAATTAAATTGTATTTGTTTTACCTTTATTTAACTAGATAAGTCAGTTAAGAACAAATTCTTATTTACAATGACGGCCTACACCCGGCCAAACCCGACGACGCTGGGCCAATTGTGCGCTGCCCTATGGGACTCCCAATCACGGGCCGGTTGTGATACAGCCTGGAATCGAACCAGGGGGTCTGTAGTGACGCCTCAAAGCACTGAGATGCAGTGCCTTAAGACCGCTGCGCCACTCGGGAGCCCAATCTAACAACACTTCTAAGTCTCTAGTTGCTCTAACAACATCTCTTCTAGTCTCTAATCTTTTCTAACAACACTTCTAAGTCTCTAGTTGCTCTAACAACATCTCTTCTAGTCTCTCTAAAAACATCTCTTCTCTCTAACAACATCTCTTCTAGTCTCTCTAACAACATCTATTCTAGGCTCCTAACAACATCTCTTCTAGTCTCTCTAACAACATCTCTTCTAGTCTCTCTAACAACATCTCTTCTAGTCTCTCTAACAACATCTCTTCTCTCTAACAACATCTCTTCTCTCTAACAACACCTCTTCTAGTCTCTAACAACATCTCTTATAGTCTCTCTAACAACATCTCTTCTAGTCTCTCTAACAACACCTCTTCTAGTCTCTAACAACATCTCTTCTAGTCTCTCTAACAACATCTCTTCTAGTATCTCTAACAACATCTCTTCTAGTCTCTCTAACAACATCTCTTCTAGTCACTCTAACAACATCTCTTCTCTCTAACAACATCTCTTCTTTAACAACATCTCTTCTAGTCTCTCTAACATAATCTCTTCTAGTCTCTCTAACAACATCTCTTCTCTCTAACAACATCTCTTCTAGTCTCTCTAACAACATCTCTTCTAGTCTCTCTAACAACATCTCTTCTAGTCTCTAACAACATCTCTTCTAGTCTCTCTAACAACATCTCTTATAGTCTCTCTAACAACATATCTTCTAGTCTCTCTAACAACATCTCTTATAGTCTCTCTAACAACATCTCTTCTAGTCTCTCTAACAACATCTCTTCTAGTCTCTCTAACAACATCTCTTCTAGTCTCTCTAACAACATCTCTTCTAGTCTCTAACAACATCTCTTCTAGTCTCTCTAACAACATCTCTTCTAGTCTCTCTAACAACATAAATTATAGTCTCTCTAACAACATCTCTTCTAGTCTCTCTAACAACATCTCTTCTAGTCTCTCTAACAACATCTCTTCTAGTCTCTCTAACAACATCTCTTCTAGTCTCTAACAACATCTCTTCTAGTCTCTCTAACAACATCTCTTCTCTCTAACAACATATCTTCTAGTCTCTCTAACAACATCTCTTCTAGTCTCTCTAACAACATCTCTTCTAGTCTCTCTAACAACATCTCTTCTAGTCTCTCTAACAACATCTCTTCTAGTCTCTCTAACAACATATCTTCTAGTCTCTAACAACATCTCTTCTAGTCTCTCTAACAACATCTCTTCTAGTCTCTCTAACAACATCTCTTCTAGTCTCTAACAACATCTCTTCTAGTCTCTCTAACAACATCTCTTCTAACTCTCTCTAACAACATCTCTTCTAGTCTCTAACAACATCTCTTCTCTCTAACAACATCTCTTCTAAGTATCTAGTCTCTCTAACAACATCTCTTCTAGTCTCTCTAACAACATCTCTTCTAGTCTCTCTAACAACATCTCTTCTAGTCTCTCTAACAACATCTCTTCTAGTCTCTCTAACAACATCTCTTCTAGTCTCTCTAACAACATCTCTTCTAGTCTCTCTAACAACATCTCTTCTAGTCTCTCTAACAACATCTCTTCTAGTCTCTCAACATCTCTTCTAGTCTCTAACAACATCTCTTCTAGTCTCTCTAACATCTCTTCTAGTCTCTCTAACAACATCTCTTCTAGTCTCTCTAACAACATCTCTTCTCTAACAACATCTCTTCTAGTCTCTCTAACAACATCTCTTCTAGTCTCTCTAACAACATATCTTCTAGTCTCTCTAACAACATCTCTACTAGTCTCTCTAACAACATCTCTTTTAGTCTCTCTAACAACATCTCTTAGTCTCTAAAACATCTCTTCTAGTCTCTCTAACAACATCTCTTCTAGTCTCTCTAACAACATCTCTTCTAGTCTCTCTAACAACATCTCTTCTTCTCTAACAACATCTCTTCTAGTCAACATCTCTTCTAGTCTCTAACAACATTCTTCTAGTCTCTCTAACAACATCTCTTCTAGTCTCTAACAACATCTCTTCTAGTCTCTAACAACATCTCTCTAGCTCTCTAACAACATCTCTTCTAGTCTCTAACAACATCTCTTCTAGTCTCTCTAATTTCTCTCAACATCTCTTCTAGTCTCTCTAACAACATCTTTGTCTCTAACAACATCTCTTCTATTCTAAACATCTCTTCTAGTCTCTAACAACATCTCTTCTAGTCTCTAACAACAAACACTCTTCTAGTCTCTAACAACATATCTTCTAGCTCTCTAACAACATCTCTTTTAGTCTCTCTAACAACATCTCTTCTAGTCTCTCTAACAACATCTCTTCTAGTCTCTAACAACATCTCTTCTAGTCTCTCTAACAACATCTCTTCTCTCTAACAACATCTCTTCAGGCTCTAACAACATCTCTTCTAGTCTCTAACAACATATCTTCTAGTCTCTCCTAACAACATCTCTTCCCCTAGTCTCTAACAACATCTCTTTCTAGTTGTCTAAACATCTCTTCTAGTCTCTCTAACAACATCTCTTCTAGTCTCTAAAACATCTCTTCTAGTCTCTCTAACAACATCTCTTCTAGTCTCTCTAACAACATCTCTTCTAGTCTCTAACAACATCTCTCTCTCTAACAACATCTCTTCTAGTCTCTAACAACATCTCTTCTAGTCTCTAACAATCCAGTCTCAAACACTTTCTAGTCTCTCTAACAACATCTCTTCTAGTCTCTCTAACAACATCTCTTCTAGTCTCTCTAACAACATCTCTTCTAGTCTCTCTAACAACGTCTCTTCTAGTCTCTCTAACAACATCTCTTCTAGTCTCTAACAACATCTCTTCTAGTCTCTCTAACAACATCTCACAACATCTCTACTAGTCTCTCTAACAACATCTCTTCTAGTCTCTCTAACAACATCTCTTCTAGTCTCTCTAACAACATCTCTTCTAGTTCTCTAACAACATCTCTTCTAGTCTCTCTAACAACATCTCTTCTAGTCTCTAACAACATATCTTCTAGTCTCTCTAACAACATCTCTTCTAGTCTCTAACAACATCTCTTCTAGTTCTCTAACAACATCTCTTCTAGTCTCTAACAACATCTCTTCTAGTCTCTCTAACAACATCTCTTCTAGTCTCTACACTCTTCATCTAACAACATCTCTTCTCTAACAACATCTCTTCTAGTCTCTCTAACAACATCTCTTCTAGTCTCTAACAACATATCTTCAGTCTCTCTAACAACATCTCTTCTAGTTGCTCTAACTACCTGTGGTGTAAAGTACTTAAGTAAAAATACTTTAAAGTACTACTTACAGTTGAAGTCGGAAGTTTACATACACCTTAGCCAAATAAAGTTTTTCACAATTCCTGACATTTAGTCCTAGTAAAAATTCCCTGTCTTAGGTCAGTTAGGATCACCACTTTATTTTAAGAATGTGAAATGTCAGAATAATAGTAGAGAGAATGATTATTTAGCTTTTATTTATTTCATCACATTCCCAGTGGGTCAGAAGTTTACATACACTCAATTAGTATTTGGTAGCATTGCCTTTAAATTGTTTAACGTCTGTCAAACGTTTCAGGTAGCCTTCCACAAGCTTCCCACAATAAGCTGGGTGAATTTTGGCCCATTCCTCCTGACAGAGCTGGTGTAACTGAGTCAGGTTTGTAGGCCTCCTTGCTCTTTCAGTTCGCCCATTTTCTATAGGATTGAGGTCAGGGCTTTGTGATGGCCACTCCAATACCTTGACTTTGTTGTCCTTAAGCCATTTTGCCACAACTTTGGAAGTATGCTTGGGGTCATTGTCCATTTGGAAGACCCATTTGCGACCAAGCTTTAACTTCCTGACTGATGTCTTGAGATGTTGCTTCAATATATCCACAATTTTCCTTCCTCATGATGCCATCTATTTTGTGAAGTGCACCAGTCCCTTCTGCAGCAAAGCACCCCCACAGCATGATGCTGCCACCCCCGTGCTTCACGGTTGGGATGGTGTTCTTCGGCTTGCAAGCCCCCCTTTTTCCTCCAAACATAAAGATGGTCATTATGGCCAAACAGTGCTATTTTTGTTTCATCAGACCAGAGGACATTTCTCCAAAAGTACGATATTTGTCCCCATGTGCAGTGGCAAACCGTAGTCTGGCTTTTTTATGGCGGTTTTGGAGCAGTGGCTTCTTCCTTGCTGAGCGGCCTTTCAGGTTATGTCGATATAGGACTCGTTTTACTGTGGATATAGATACTTTTGTACCTGTTTCCTCCAGCATCTTCACAAGGTCCTTTGCTGTTGTTCTGGGATTGATTTGCACTTTTCGCACCAAAGTACGTTCATCTCTAGGAGACAGAACGCATCTCCTTCCTGAGTGGTATGACGGCTGCGTGGTCCCATGGTGTTTATACTTGCGTAGTATTGTTTGTACAGATGAACGTGGTACCTTCAGGCGTTTGGAAATTGCTCCCAAGGATGAACCAGACTTGTGGAGGTCTACAAAAAAACGGTGTGATTTCTTGTTTTAGGAAGGAGTTTGAAGGTAGGCCTTGAAATACATCCACAGGTACACCTCCAATTGACTCAAATGATGTCAATTAGCCTCTTCATTTTCTGGAATTTTCCAAGCTGTTTAAGGGCAACTTAGTGTATGTAAACTTCTGACCCACTGGAATTGTGATACAGTGAATTATAAGTGAAATAATATGTAAACAATTGTTGGAAAAATTACTTGTGTCATGCACAAAGTAGATGTCCTAACCGACTTGCCAAAACTATAGTTTGTTAACAAGAAATTTATGGGGTGGTTGAAAAACGAGTTTTAATGACTCCAACCTAAGTGAATGTAAACTTCCGACTTCAAGCGTAAGTAGTTTTTTTGGGTATCTGTACTGTACTTTACAATGTATATTTTTGACAAATTTTACTTGACTGCATTACTAAAGAAAATAATATACTTTTTTATTACATACGCTTTCCCTGACACCCTAAAATACTTGTTACATTTCGAATGCTTAGCAGGACAGGAGTTCACACACTTATCAAGAGAACACCCCTGGTCATCCCACTTATCAAGAGAACACCCTGGTTATCCCTCTTATCAAGAGAACACCCCTGGTCATCCCACTTATCAAGAGAACACCCCTGGTCATCCCACTTATCAAGAGAACACCCCTGGTCATCCCACTTATCAAGAGAACACCCCTGGTCATCCCTCTTATCAAGAGAACACCCCTGGTCATCCCACTTATCAAGAGAACACCCCTGGTCATCCCACTTATCAAGAGAACAACCCTGGTCATCCCTCTTATCAAGAGAACACCCCTGGTCATCCCACTTATCAAGAGAACACCCCTGGTCATCCCACTTATCAAGAGAACACCCCTGGTCATCCCACTTATCAAGAGAACACCCCTGGTCATCCCATTTATCAAGAGAGACACCCCAGGTCATCCCACTTATCAAGAGAACACCCCTGGTCATCCCACTTATCAAGAGAACACCCCTGGTCATCCCTCTTATCAAGAGAACACCCTGGTCATCCCACTTATCAAGAGAACACCCCTGGTCATCCCACTTATCAAGACAACACCCCTGGTCATCCCTCTTATCAAGAGAACACCCTGGTCATCCCTCTTATCAAGAGAACACCCCAGGTCATCCCACTTATCAAGAGAACACCCCTGGTCATCCCTCTTATCAAGAGAACACCCCTGGTCATCCCTCTTATCAAGAGAACACCCCTGGTCATCCCACTTATCAAGAGAACACCCCTGGTCATCCCACTTATCAAGAGAACACCCTGGTCATCCCACTTATCAAGAGAACACCCCTGGTCATCCCACTTATCAAGAGAACACCCCTGGTCATCCCACTTATCAAGAGAACACCCCTGGTCATCCCTCTTATCAAGAGAACACCCCTGGTCATCCCTCTTATCAAGAGAACACCCTGGTCATCCCTCTTATCAAGAGAACACCCCTGGTCATCCCTCTTATCAAGAGAACACCCCTGGTCATCCCACTTATCAAGAGAACACCCCTGGTCATCCCACTTATCAAGAGAACACCCCTGGTCATCCTCACTTATCAAGAGAACACCCCTGGTCATCCCACTTATCAAGAGAACACCCCTGGTCATCCCACTTATCAAGAGAACACCCCTGGTCATCCCTCTTATCAAGAGAACACCCCTGGTCATCCCACTTATCAAGAGAACACCCCTGGTCATCCCACTTATCAAGAGAACACCCCTGGTCATCCCTCTTATCAAGAGAACACCCCTGGTCATCCCTCTTATCAAGAGAACACCCCTGGTCATCCCACTTATCAAGAGAACACCCCTGGTCATCCCTCTTATCAAGAGAACACCCCTGGTCATCCCTCTTATCAAGAGAACACCCCTGGTCATCCCACTTATCCAGAGAACACCCCTGGTCATCCCACTTATCAAGAGAACACCCCTGGTCATCCCACTTATCAAGAGAACACCCCTGGTTATCGCTCTTATCAAGAGAACACCCCTGGTCATCCCTCTTATCAAGAGAACACCCCTGGTCATCCCACTTATCAAGAGAACACCCCTGGTCATCCCACTTATCAAGAGAACACCCCTGGTCATCGCTCTTATCAAGAGAACACCCCTGGTCATCCCACTTATCAAGAGAACACCCCTGGTCATCCCACTTATCAAGAGAACACCCCTGGTCATCGCACTTATCAAGAGAACACCCCTGGTCATCCACTTATCAAGAGAACACCCCTGGTCATCCCACTTATCAAGAGAACACCCCTGGTCATCCCACTTATCAAGAGAACACCCCTGGTCATCCCTCTTATCAAGAGAACACCCCTGGTCATCCCACTTATCAAGAGAACACCCCTGGTTATCCCACTTATCAAGAGAACACCCCTGGTCATCCCACTTATCAAGAGAACACCCCTGGTCATCCCACTTATCAAGAGAACACCCCTGGTCATCCCACTTATCAAGAGAACACCCCTGGTCATCCCACTTATCAAGAGAACACCCCTGGTCATCGCTAGTGCATCTGATCTGGCGGACTCACTAAACACGCATGCTTCGTTTGTAAATGATGTCTGCGTGTTGGAGTGTGTCCCAGGCTATCCGTTGTGTCGTCTGGTTTGCTTAATATAAGTAATGTGAAATTATTTATACTTTAACTTTTGATACTTAAGTTTATTTGAGCAATTAAATTTACTTTTGATACTTAAGTATATTTAAAACCTAATACTTTTAGACTTTTATTCAAGTAGTATATTATTTGGTGACTTTTACTTGAGTCATTTTCTATTAAGGTATCTTTACTTTTACACAACTATGACAATTGGATACTTTTTCCACCACTGCTAACATCTCTTCTAAGTATCTAGTCTCTCTAACAACATCTCTTCTAGTGTCTAACAACATCTCTTCTAGAGTCTAACAACATCTCTTCTAGTCTCTAACAACATCTCTTCTAGTCTCTCTAACAACATATATTCTAGTCTCTCTAACAACATCTCTTCTAGTCTCTAACAACATCTCTTCTAGTCTCTAACAACATCTCTTCTAGTCTCTCTAACAACATCTCTTCTAGTCTCTAACAACATCTCTTCTCTAACAACATCTCTTCTAGTCTAACAACATCTCTTCTCTAACAACATCTCTTCTAGTCTCTAACAACATATCTTCTCTAACAACATCTCTTCTAGTCTCTAACAACATATCTTCTCTAACAACATCTCTTCTAGTCTCTCTAACAACATATCTTCTAGTCTCTCTAACAACATCTCTTCTAGTCTCTAACAACATCTCTTCTAGTCTCTAACAATATCTCTTCTCTAACAACATCTCTTCTAGAGTCTAACAACATCTCTTCTAGTCTCTAACAACATCTCTTCTAGTCTCTCTAACAACATCTCTTCTAGTCTCTAACAACATCTCTTCTAGTCTCTCTAACAACATCTCTTCTCTCTAACAACATCTCTTCTAGTCTCTCTAACAACATATCTTCTAGTCTCTAACAACATATCTTCTAATCTCTAACAACATCTCTTCTAGTCTCTCTAACAACATCAATTCTAGTCTCTAACAACATCTCTTCTAGTCTCTCTAACAACATCTCTTCTAGTCTCTCTAACAACATCTCTTCTAGTCTCTCTAACAACATCTCTTCTAGTCTCTCTAACAACATCTCTTCTAGTCTCTAACAACATCTCTTCTAGTCTCTCTAACAACATCTCTTCTAGTCTCTCTAACAACATCTCTTCTAGTCTCTAACAACATCTCTTCTAGTCTCTCTAACAACATCTCTTCTAGTCTCTAACAACATCTCTTCTAGTCTCTAACAACATCTCTTCTAGTCTCTCTAACAACATCTCTTCTAGTCTCTCTAACAACATCTCTTCTAGTCTCTCTAACAACATCTCTTCTAGTCTCTAACAACATATCTTCTAGTCTCTCTAACAACATCTCTTCTAGTCGCTCTAACTACCTGTGGTGTAAAGTACTTCAGTAAAAATACTTTAAAGTACTACTTACAGTTGAAGTCGGAAGTTTACATACACCTTAGCCAAATACAGTTTTTCACAATTCCTGACATTTAGTCCTAGTAAAAATTCCATGTCTTAGGTCAGTTAGGATCACCACTTTTATTTTAAGAATGTGAAATGTCAGAATAATAGTAGAGAGAATGATTTATTTCAGCTTTTATTTATTTCATCACATTCCCAGTGGTTCAGAAGTTTACATACACTCAATTAGTATTTGGTAGCATTGCCTTTAAATTGTTTAACTTCTGTCAAACGTTTCAGGGAGCCTTCCACAAGCTTCCCACAATAAGCTGGGTGAATTTTGGCCCATTCCTCCTGACAGAGCTGGTGTAACTGAGTCAGGTTTGTAGGCCTCCTTGCTCGCCACGCTTTTTCAGTTCTGCCCATTTTATATAGGATTGAGGTCAGGGCTTTGTGATGGCCACTCCAATACCTTGACTTTGTTGTCCTTAAGCCATTTTGCCACAACTTTGGAAGTATGCTTGGGGTCATTGTCCATTTGGAAGACCCATTTGTGACCAAGCTTTAACTTCCTGACTGATGTCTTGAGATGTTGCTTCAATATATCCACTAATTTTTCCTTCCTCATGATGCCATCTATTTTGTGAAGTGCACCAGTCCCTCCTGCAGCAAAGCACCCCCACAGCATGATGCTGCCACCCCCGTGCTTCACGGTTGGGATGGTGTTCTTCGGCTTGCAAGCTCCCCTTTTTCCTCCAAACATAACGATGGTCATTATGGCCAAACAGTTCTATTTTTGTTTCATCAGACCAGAGGACATTTCTCCAAAAAGTACGATCTTTGTCCCCATGTGCAGTGGCAAACCGTAGTCTGGCTTTTTTATGGCGGTTTTGGAGCAGTGGCTTCTTCCTTGCTGAGCGGCCTTTCAGGTTATGTCGATACAGGACTCGTTTTACTGTGGATATAGATACTTTTGTACCTGTTTCCTCCAGCATCTTCACAAGGTCCTTTGCTGTTGTTCTGGGATTGATTTGCACTTTTCGCACCAAAGTACGTTCATCTCTAGGAGACAGAACGCGTCTCCTTCCTGAGTGGTATGACGGCTGCGTGGTCCCATGGTGTTTATACTTGCGTAGTATTGTTTGTACAGATGAACGTGGTACCTTCAGGCGTTTGGAAATTGCTCCCAAGGATGAACCAGACTTGTGGAGGTCTACACGATTTTTTTTGATTTTCCCATGAGAAGCAAAGAGGCACTGAGTTTGAAGGTAGGCCTTGAAATACATTCACAGGTACACCTCCAATTGACTCAAATGATGTCAATTAGCCTCTTCATTTTCTGGAATTTTCCAAGCTGTTTAAGGGCAACTTAGTGTATGTAAACTTCTGACCCACTGGAATTGTGATACAGTGAATTATTAGTGAAATAATATGTAAACAATTGTTGGAAAAATTACTGTCATGCACAAAGTAGATGTCCTAACCGACTTGCCAAAACTATAGTTTGTTAACAAGAAATGTATGGGGTGGTTGAAAAACGAGTTTTAATGACTCCAACCTAAGTGAATGTAAACTTCCGACTTCAAGCGTAAGTAGTTTTTTTTGGGTATCTGTACTGTACTTTACAATGTATATTTTTGACAAATTTTACTTGACTGCATTACTAAAGAAAATAATATACTTTTTTATTACATACGCTTTCCCTGACACCCTAAAATACTTGTTACATTTCGAATGCTTAGCAGGACAGGAGTTCACACACTTATCAAGAGAACACCCCTGGTCATCCCACTTATCAAGAGAACACCCCTGGTCATCCCTCTTATCAAGAGAACACCCCTGGTCATCCCACTTATCAAGAGAACACCCCTGGTCATCCCACTTATCAAGAGAACACCCCTGGTCATCCCACTTATCAAGAGAACACCCCTGGTCATCCCTCTTATCAAGAGAACACCCCTGGTCATCCCTCTTATCAAGAGAACACCCCTGGTCATCCCTCTTATCAAGAGAACACCCCTGGTCATCCCACTTATCAAGAGAACACCCCTGGTCATCCCACTTATCAAGAGAACACCCCTGGTCATCCCACTTATCAAGAGAACACCCCTGGTCATCCCTCTTATCAAGAGAACACCCCTGGTCATCCCTCTTATCAAGAGAACACCCCTGGTCATCCCTCTTATCAAGAGAACACCCCTGGTCATCCCACTTATCAAGAGAACACCCCTGGTCATCCCTCTTATCAAGAGAACACCCCTGGTCATCCCTCTTATCAAGAGAACACCCCTGGTCATCCCACTTATCAAGAGAACACCCCTGGTCATCCCACTTATCAAGAGAACACCCCTGGTCATCCCACTTATCAAGAGAACACCCCTGGTCATCCCACTTATCAAGAGAACACCCCTGGTCATCCCTCTTATCAAGAGAACACCCCTGGTCATCCCTCTTATCAAGAGAACACCCCTGGTCATCGCACTTATCAAGAGAACACCCCTGGTCACCCCTCTTATCAAGAGAACACCCCTGGTCATCCCACTTATCAAGAGAACACCCCTGGTTATCCCACTTATCAAGAGAACACCCCTGGTCATCCCACTTATCAAGAGAACACCCCTGGTCATCCCTCTTATCAAGAGAACACCCCTGGTCATCCCACTTATCAAGAGAACACCCCTGGTCATCCCACTTATCAAGAGAACACCCCTGGTCATCGCTAGTGCATCTGATCTGGCGGACTCACTAAACACGCATGCTTCGTTTGTAAATGATGTCTGCGTGTTGGAGTGTGTCCCAGGCTATCCGTTGTGTCGTCTGGTTTGCTTAATATAAGTAATGTGAAATTATTTATACTTTAACTTTTGATACTTAAGTTTATTTGAGCAATTAAATTTACTTTTGATACTTAAGTATATTTAAAACCTAATACTTTTAGACTTTTATTCAAGTAGTATATTATTTGGTGACTTTTACTTGAGTCATTTTCTATTAAGGTATCTTTACTTTTACACAAGTATGACAATTGGATACTTTTTCCACCACTGCTAACATCTCTTCTAAGTATCTAGTCTCTCTAACAACATCTCTTCTATCTAACAACATCTCTTTATCTAACAACATCTCTTCTAGTCTCTAACAACATCTCTTCTAGTCTCTCTAACAACATATATTCTAGTCTCTCTAACAACATCTCTTCTAGTCTCTAACAACATCTCTTCTAGTCTCTCTAACAACATCTCTTCTAGTCTCTCTAACAACATCTCTTCTAGTCTCTAACAACATCTCTTCTCTAACAACATCTCTTCTATCTAACAACATCTTCTCTAACAACATCTCTTCTAGTCTTAAAAATATTTCTCTAACAACATCTCTTCTAGTCTCTCTAACAACATATCTTCTCTAACAAATTCTTCTAGTCTCTCTAACAACATCTCTTCTAGTCTCTCTAACAACATCTCTTCTAGTCTCTAACAATATCTCTTCTCTAACAACATCTCTTCTAGAGTCTAACAACATCTCTTCTAGTCTCTAACAACATCTCTTCTAGTCTCTCTAACAACATCTCTTCTAGTCTCTAACAACATCTCTTCTAGTCTCTCTAACAACATCTCTTCTCTCTAACAACATCTCTTCTAGTCTCTCTAACAACATATCTTCTAGTCTCTAACAACATCTCTTCTAGTCTCTCTAACAACATCAATTCTAGTCTCTAACAACATCTCTTCTAGTCTCTCTAACAACATCTCTTCTAGTCTCTCTAACAACATCTCTTCTAGTCTCTAACAACATCTCTTCTAGTCTCTCTAACAACATCTCTCTAGTCTCTCTAACAACATATCTTCTAGTCTCTAACAACATCTCTTCTCTCTAACAACATCTCTTCTAGTCTCTCTAACAACATCTCTTCTAGTCTCTAACAACATCTCTTCTAGTCTCTAACAACATCTCTTCTAGTCTCTAACAACATCTCTTCTAGTCTCTAACAACATCTCTTCTAGTCTCTAACAACATCTCTTCTAGTCTCTCTAACAACATCTCTTCTAGTCTCTAACAACATCTCTTCTAGTCTCTAACAACATCTCTTCTAGTCTCTCTAACAACATCTCTTCTAGTCGCTCTAACTACCTGTGGTGTAAAGTACTTCAGTAAAAATACTTTAAAGTACTACTTACAGTTGAAGTCGGAAGTTTACATACACCTTAGCCAAATACAGTTTTTCACAATTCCTGACATTTAGTCCTAGTAAAAATTCCATGTCTTAGGTCAGTTAGGATCACCACTTTTATTTTAAGAATGTGAAATGTCAGAATAATAGTAGAGAGAATGATTTATTTCAGCTTTTATTTCTTTCATCACATTCCCAGTGGGTCAGAAGTTTACATACACTCAATTAGTATTTGGTAGCATTGCCTTTAAATTGTTTAACGTCTGTCAAACGTTTCAGGTAGCCTTCCACAAGCTTCCCACAATAAATTGGGTGAATTTTGGCCCATTCCTCCTGACAGAGCTGGTGTAACTGAGTCAGGTTTGTAGGCCTCCTTGCTCGCCCACACATTTTCTATAGGATTGAGGTCAGGGCTTTGTGATGGCCACTCCAATACCTTGACTTTGTTGTCCTTAAGCCATTTTGCCACAACTTTGGAAGTATGCTTGGGGTCATTGTCCATTTGGAAGACCCATTTGCGACCAAGCTTTAACTTCCTGACTGATGTCTTGAGATGTTGCTTCAATATATCCACAATTTTTCCTTCCTCATGATGCCATCTATTTTGTGAAGTGCACCAGTCCCTCCTGCAGCAAAGCACCCCCACAGCATGATGCTGCCACCCCCGTGCTTCACGGTTGGGATGGTGTTCTTCGGCTTGCAAGCTCCCCCTTTTTCCTCCAAACATAACGATGGTCATTATGGCCAAACAGTTCTATTTTTGTTTCATCAGACCAGAGGACATTTCTCCAAAAAGTACGATCTTTGTCCCCATGTGCAGTGGCAAACCGTAGTCTGGCTTTTTTATGGTGGTTTTGGAGCAGTGGCTTCTTCCTTGCTGAGCGGCCTTTCAGGTTATGTCGATACAGGACTCGTTTTACTGTGGATATAGATACTTTTGTACCTGTTTCCTCCAGCATCTTCACAAGGTCCTTTGCTGTTGTTCTGGGATTGATTTGCACTTTTCGCACCAAAGTACGTTCATCTCTAGGAGACAGAACGCGTCTCCTTCCTGAGTGGTATGACGGCTGCGTGGTCCCATGGTGTTTATACTTGCGTACTATTGTTTGTACAGATGAACGTGGTACCTTCAGGCGTTTGGAAATTGCTCCCAAGGATGAACCAGACTTGTGGAGGTCTACACTAGATTTTTTTATTCCATGATGAAGAAAGAGGCACTGAGTTTGAAGGTAGGCCTTGAAATACATTCACAGGTACACCTCCAATTGACTCAAATTATGTCAATTAGCCTCTTCATTTTCTGGAATTTTCCAAGCTGTTTAAAGGCAACTTAGTGTATGTAAACTTCTGACCCACTGGAATTGTGATACAGTGAATTATAAGTGAAATAATCTGTAAACAATTGTTGGAAAAATTACTTGTGTCATGCACAAAGTAGATGTCCTAACCGACTTGCCAAAACTATAGTTTGTTAACAAGAAATGTATGGAGTGGTTGAAAAACGAGTTTTAATGACTCCAACCTAAGTGAATGTAAACTTCCGACTTCAAGCGTAAGTAGTTTTTTTTGGGTATCTGTACTGTACTTTACAATGTATATTTTTGACAAATTTTACTTGACTGCATTACTAAAGAAAATAATATACTTTTTTATTACATACGCTTTCCCTGACACCCTAAAATACTTGTTACATTTCGAATGCTTAGCAGGACAGGAGTTCACACACTTATCAAGAGAACACCCCTGGTCATCCCACTTATCAAGAGAACACCCCTGGTTATCCCTCTTATCAAGAGAACAACCCTGGTCATCCCACTTATCAAGAGAACACCCCTGGTCATCCCACTTATCAAGAGAACACCCCTGGTCATCCCACTTATCAAGAGAACACCCCTGGTCATCCCTCTTATCAAGAGAACACCCCTGGTCATCCCTCTTATCAAGAGAACACCCCTGGTCATCCCTCTTATCAAGAGAACACCCCTGGTCATCCCTCTTATCAAGAGAACACCCCTGGTCATCCCACTTATCAAGAGAACACCCCTGGTCATCCCACTTATCAAGAGAACACCCCTGGTCATCCCACTTATCAAGAGAACACCCCTGGTCATCCCACTTATCAAGAGAACACCCCTGGTCATCGCTCTTATCAAGACAACACCCCTGGTCATCCCTCTTATCAAGAGAACACCCCTGGTCATCCCACTTATCAAGAGAACACCCCTGGTCATCCCTCTTATCAAGAGAACACCCCTGGTCATCCCTCTTATCAAGAGAACACCCCTGGTCATCCCACTTATCAAGAGAACACCCCTGGTCATCCCTCTTATCAAGAGAACACCCCTGGTCATCCCTCTTATCAAGAGAACACCCCTGGTCATCCCACTTATCAAGAGAACACCCCTGGTCATCCCTCTTATCAAGAGAACACCCTGGTCATCCCTCTTATCAAGAGAACACCCCTGGTCATCGCTCTTATCAAGACAACACCCCTGGTCATCCCTCTTATCAAGAGAACACCCTGGTCATCCCACTTATCAAGAGAACACCCTGGTCATCCCTCTTATCAAGAGAACACCCCTGGTCATCCCTCTTATCAAGAGAACACCCCTGGTCATCCCTCTTATCAAGAGAACACCCCTGGTCATCCCACTTATCAAGAGAACACCCCTGGTCATCCCCACTTATCAGAGAGAACACCCCTGGTCATCCCACTTATCAAGAGAACACCCCTGGTCATCCCTCTTATCAAGAGAACACCCCTGGTCATCGCTCTTATCAAGACAACACCCCTGGTCATCCCTCTTATCAAGAGAACACCCCTGGTCATCCCACTTATCAAGAGAACACCCCTGGTCATCCCTCTTATCAAGAGAACACCCCTGGTCATCCCTCTTATCAAGAGAACACCCCTGGTCATCCCACTTATCAAGAGAACACCCCTGGTCATCCCTCTTATCAAGAGAACACCCCTGGTCATCCCTCTTATCAAGAGAACACCCCTGGTCATCCCTCTTATCAAGAGAACACCCCTGGTCATCGCTCTTATCAAGAGAACACCCCTGGTCATCCCTCTTATCAAGAGAACACCCCTGGTCATCGCACTTATCAAGACAACACCCCTGGTCATCCCTCTTATCAAGAGAACACCCCTGGTTATCCCACTTATCAAGAGAACACCCCTGGTCATCCCACTTATCAAGAGAACACCCCTGGTCATCCCACTTATCAAGAGAACACCCCTGGTTATCCCACTTATCAAGAGAACACCCCTGGTCATCCCACTTATCAAGAGAACACCCCTGGTCATCCCACTTATCAAGAGAACACCCCTGGTCACCCCTCTTATCAAGAGAACACCCCTGGTCATCCCACTTATCAAGAGAACACCCCTGGTTATCCCACTTATCAAGAGAACACCCCTGGTCATCCCACTTATCAAGAGAACACCCCTGGTCATCCCTCTTATCAAGAGAACACCCCTGGTCATCCCACTTATCAAGAGAACACCCCTGGTCATCCCACTTATCAAGAGAACACCCCTGGTCATCGCTAGTGCATCTGATCTGGCGGACTCACTAAACACGCATGCTTCGTTTGTAAATGATGTCTGCGTGTTGGAGTGTGTCCCAGGCTATCCGTTGTGTCGTCTGGTTTGCTTAATATAAGTAATGTGAAATTATTTATACTTTAACTTTTGATACTTAAGTTTATTTGAGCAATTAAATTTACTTTTGATACTTAAGTATATTTAAAACCTAATACTTTTAGACTTTTATTCAAGTAGTATATTATTTGGTGACTTTTACTTGAGTCATTTTCTATTAAGGTATCTTTACTTTTACACAACTATGACAATTGGATACTTTTTCCACCACTGCTAACATCTCTTCTAAGTATCTAGTCTCTCTAACAACATCTCTTTCTAACAACATCTCTTAGTCTAACAACATCTCTTCTAGTCTCTAACAACATCTCTTCTAGTCTCTCTAACAACATATATTCTAGTCTCTCTAACAACATCTCTTCTAGTCTCTAACAACATCTCTTCTAGTCTCTCTAACAACATCTCTTCTAGTCTCTCTAACAACATCTCTTCTAGTCTCTAACAACATCTCTTCTCTAACAACATCTCTTCTAGTCTAACAACATCTCTTCTCTAACAACATCTCTTCTAGTCTTTAACAACATATCTTCTCTAACAACATCTCTTCTAGCTCTCTAACAACATATCTTTCTAACAACATCTCTTCTAGTCTCTCTAACAACATATCTTCTAGTCTCTCTAACAACATCTCTTCTAGTCTCTAACAATATCTCTTCTCTAACAACATCTCTTCTAGAGTCTAACAACATCTCTTCTAGTCTCTAACAACATCTCTTCTAGTCTCTCTAACAACATCTCTTCTAGTCTCTAACAACATCTCTTCTAGTCTCTCTAACAACATCTCTTCTCTCTAACAACATCTCTTCTAGTCTCTCTAACAACATCTCTTCTAGTCTCTAACAACATCTCTTCTAGTCTCTCTAACAACATCAATTCTAGTCTCTAACAACATCTCTTCTAGTCTCTCTCACAACATCTCTTCTAGTCTCTCTAACAACATCTCTTCTAGTCTCTAACAACATCTCTTCTAGTCTCTCTAACAACATCTCTTCTAGTCTCTCTAACAACATCTCTTCTAGTCTCTAACAACATCTCTTCTAGTCTCTAACAACATCTCTTCTAGTCTCTAACAACATCTCTTCTAGTCTCTAACAACATCTCTTCTAGTCTCTCTAACAACATCTCTTCTAGTCTCTCTAACAACATCTCTTCTAGTCTCTCTAACAACATCTCTTCTAGTCTCTAACAACATCTCTTCATCTCTCTAACAACATCTCTTCTAGTCGCTCTAACTACCTGTGGTGTAAAGTACTTAAGTAAAAATACTTTAAAGTACTACTTACAGTTGAAGTCGGAAGTTTACATACACCTTAGCCAAATACAGTTTTTCACAATTCCTGACATTTAGTCCTAGTAAAAATTCCATGTCTTAGGTCAGTTAGGATCACCACTTTTATTTTAAGAATGTGAAATGTCAGAATAATAGTAGAGAGAATGATTTATTTCAGCTTTTATTTATTTCATCACATTCCCAGTGGTTCAGAAGTTTACATACACTCAATTAGTATTTGGTAGCATTGCCTTTAAATTGTTTAACTTCTGTCAAACGTTTCAGGGAGCCTTCCACAAGCTTCCCACAATAAGCTGGGTGAATTTTGGCCCATTCCTCCTGACAGAGCTGGTGTAACTGAGTCAGGTTTGTAGGCCTCCTTGCTCGCACACGCTTTTTCAGTTCTGCCCATTTTATATAGGATTGAGGTCAGGGCTTTGTGATGGCCACTCCAATACCTTGACTTTGTTGTCCTTAAGCCATTTTGCCACAACTTTGGAAGTATGCTTGGGGTCATTGTCCATTTGGAAGACCCATTTGCGACCAAACTTTAACTTCCTGACTGATGTCTTGAGATGTTGCTTCAATATATCCACATAATTTTCCTTCCTCATGATGCCATCTATTTTGTGAAGTGCACCAGTCCCTCCTGCAGCAAAGCACCCCCACAGCATGATGCTGCCACCCCCGTGCTTCACGGTTGGGATGGTGTTCTTCGGCTTGCAAGCTCCCCCTTTTTCCTCCAAACATAACGATGGTCATTATGGCCAAACAGTGCTATTTTTGTTTCATCAGACCAGAGGACATTTCTCCAAAAAGTACGATATTTGTCCCCATGTGCAGTGGCAAACCGTAGTCTGGCTTTTTTATGGCGGTTTTGGAGCAGTGGCTTCTTCCTTGCTGAGCGGCCTTTCAGGTTATGTCGATACAGGACTCGTTTTACTGTGGATATAGATACTTTTGTACCTGTTTCCTCCAGCATCTTCACAAGGTCCTTTGCTGTTGTTCTGGGATTGATTTGCACTTTTCGCACCAAAGTACGTTCATCTCTAGGAGACAGAACGCGTCTCCTTCCTGAGTGGTATGACGGCTGCGTGGTCCCATGGTGTTTATACTTGCGTAGTATTGTTTGTACAGATGAACGTGGTACCTTCAGGCGTTTGGAAATTGCTCCCAAGGATGAACCAGACTTGTGGAGGTCTACAAAACGAGGTTTGCTGATTTCTTTTGATTTTCCCATGATGTCAAGCAAAGAGGCACTGAGTTTGAAGGTAGGCCTTGAAATACATTCACAGGTACACCTCCAATTGACTCAAATGATGTCAATTAGCCTCTTCATTTTCTGGAATTTTCCAAGCTGTTTAAGGGCAACTTAGTGTATGTAAACTTCTGACCCACTGGAATTGTGATACAGTGAATTATTAGTGAAATAATATGTAAACAATTGTTGGAAAAATTACTGTGTCATGCACAAAGTAGATGTCCTAACCGACTTGCCAAAACTATAGTTTGTTAACAAGAAATGTATGGGGTGGTTGAAAAACGAGTTTTAATGACTCCAACCTAAGTGAATGTAAACTTCCGACTTCAAGCGTAAGTAGTTTTTTTTGGGTATCTGTACTGTACTTTACAATGTATATTTTTGACAAATTTTACTTGACTGCATTACTAAAGAAAATAATATACTTTTTTATTACATACGCTTTCCCTGACACCCTAAAATACTTGTTACATTTCGAATGCTTAGCAGGACAGGAGTTCACACACTTATCAAGAGAACACCCCTGGTCATCCCACTTATCAAGAGAACACCCCTGGTCATCCCTCTTATCAAGAGAACACCCCTGGTCATCCCACTTATCAAGAGAACACCCCTGGTCATCCCACTTATCAAGAGAACACCCCTGGTCATCCCACTTATCAAGAGAACACCCCTGGTCATCCCTCTTATCAAGAGAACACCCCTGGTCATCCCTCTTATCAAGAGAACACCCCTGGTCATCCCTCTTATCAAGAGAACACCCCTGGTCATCCCTCTTATCAAGAGAACACCCCTGGTCATCCCTCTTATCAAGAGAACACCCCTGGTCATCCCACTTATCAAGAGAACACCCCTGGTCATCCCACTTATCAAGAGAACACCCCTGGTCATCCCTCTTATCAAGAGAACACCCCTGGTCATCGCTCTTATCAAGACAACACCCCTGGTCATCCCTCTTATCAAGAGAACACCCCTGGTCATCCCACTTATCAAGAGAACACCCCTGGTCATCCCTCTTATCAAGAGAACACCCCTGGTCATCCCTCTTATCAAGAGAACACCCCTGGTCATCCCACTTATCAAGAGAACACCCCTGGTCATCCCTCTTATCAAGAGAACACCCCTGGTCATCCCTCTTATCAAGAGAACACCCCTGGTCATCCCACTTATCAAGAGAACACCCCTGGTCATCCCTCTTATCAAGAGAACACCCCTGGTCATCCCTCTTATCAAGAGAACACCCCTGGTCATCGCTCTTATCAAGACAACACCCCTGGTCATCCCTCTTATCAAGAGAACACCCCTGGTCATCCCACTTATCAAGAGAACACCCCTGGTCATCCCTCTTATCAAGAGAACACCCCTGGTCATCCCTCTTATCAAGAGAACACCCCTGGTCATCCCTCTTATCAAGAGAACACCCCTGGTCATCCCACTTATCAAGAGAACACCCCTGGTCATCCCACTTATCAAGAGAACACCCCTGGTCATCCCACTTATCAAGAGAACACCCCTGGTCATCCCTCTTATCAAGAGAACACCCCTGGTCATCGCTCTTATCAAGACAACACCCCTGGTCATCCCTCTTATCAAGAGAACACCCCTGGTCATCCCACTTATCAAGAGAACACCCCTGGTCATCCCTCTTATCAAGAGAACACCCCTGGTCATCCCTCTTATCAAGAGAACACCCCTGGTCATCCCACTTATCAAGAGAACACCCCTGGTCATCCCTCTTATCAAGAGAACACCCCTGGTCATCCCTCTTATCAAGAGAACACCCCTGGTCATCCCACTTATCAAGAGAACACCCCTGGTCATCCCACTTATCAAGAGAACACCCCTGGTCATCCCTCTTATCAAGAGAACACCCCTGGTCATCGCTCTTATCAAGACAACACCCCTGGTCATCCCTCTTATCAAGAGAACACCCCTGGTCATCCCACTTATCAAGAGAACACCCCTGGTCATCCCACTTATCAAGACAACACCCCTGGTCATCCCACTTATCAAGAGAACACCCCTGGTTATCCCACTTATCAAGAGAACACCCCTGGTCATCCCACTTATCAAGACAACACCCCTGGTCATCCCACTTATCAAGAGAACACCCCTGGTTACCCCTCTTATCAAGAGAACACCCCTGGTCATCCCACTTATCAAGAGAACACCCCTGGTTATCCCACTTATCAAGAGAACACCCCTGGTCATCCCACTTATCAAGAGAACACCCCTGGTCATCCCTCTTATCAAGAGAACACCACTGGTCATCCCACTTATCAAGAGAACACCCCTGGTCATCCCACTTATCAAGAGAACACCCCTGGTCATCGCTAGTGCATCTGATCTGGCGGACTCACTAAACACGCATGCTTCGTTTGTAAATGATGTCTGCGTGTTGGAGTGTGTCCCAGGCTATCCGTTGTGTCGTCTGGTTTGCTTAATATAAGTAATGTGAAATTATTTATACTTTAACTTTTGATACTTAAGTTTATTTGAGCAATTAAATTTACTTTTGATACTTAAGTATATTTAAAACCTAATACTTTTAGACTTTTATTCAAGTAGTATATTATTTGGTGACTTTTACTTGAGTCATTTTCTATTAAGGTATCTTTACTTTTACACAAGTATGACAATTGGATACTTTTTCCACCACTGCTAACATCTCTTCTAAGTATCTAGTCTCTCTAACAACATCTCTTCTAACTCTCTCTAACAACATCTCTTCTAGTCTCTAACAACATCTCTTCTAGTCTCTCTAACAACATCTCTTCTAACTCTCTCTAACAACATCTCTTCTAGTCTCTAACAACATCTCTTCTAGTCTCTCTAACAACATCTCTTCTAACTCTCTCTAACAACATCTCTTCTAGTCTCTAACAACATCTCTTTCTCTAACAACATCTCTTCTAACAATCTCTCTAACAACATCTCTTCTAGTCTCTAACAACATATCTTCTCTAACAACATCTCTTCTAGTCTCTCTAACAACATATCTTCTCTAACAACATCTCTTCTAGTCTCTCTAACAACATCTCTTCTAGTCTCTCTAACAACATCTCTTCTAGTCTCTAACATATCTCTTCTCTAACAACATCTCTTCTAGAGTCTAACAACATCTCTTCTAGTCTCTAACAACATCTCTTCTAGTCTCTCTAACAACATCTCTTCTAGTCTCTAACAACATCTCTTCTAGTCTCTCTAACAACATCTCTTCAGTCTCTAACAACATCTCTTCTAGTCTCTCTAACAACATATCTTCTAGTCTCTAACAACATCTCTTCTAGTCTCTCTAACAACATCAATTCTAGTCTCTAACAACATCTCTTCTAGTCTCTCTAACAACATCTCTTCTAGTCTCTCTAACAACATCTCTTCTAGTCTCTAACAACATCTCTTCTAGTCTCTCTAACAACATCTCTTCTAGTCTCTCTAACAACATCTCTTCTAGTCTCTAACAACATCTCTTCTAGTCTCTAACAACATCTCTTCTAGTCGCTCTAACAACATCTCTTCTAGTCTCTAACAACATCTCTTCTAGTCTCTCTAACAACATCTCTTCTAGTCTCTCTAACAACATCTCTTCTAGTCTCTCTAACAACATCTCTTCTAGTCTCTAACAACATATCTTCTCTCTAACAACATCTCTTCTAGTTGCTCTAACTACCTGTGGTGTAAAGTACTTAAGTAAAAATACTTTAAAGTACTACTTACAGTTGAAGTCGGAAGTTTACATACACCTTAGCCAAATACAGTTTTTCACAATTCCTGACATTTAGTCCTAGTAAAAATTCCCTGTCTTAGGTCAGTTAGGATCACCACTTTATTTTAAGAATGTGAAATGTCAGAATAATAGTAGAGAGAATGATTTATTTCAGCTTTTATTTCTTTCATCACATTCCCAGTGGTTCAGAAGTTTACATACACTCAATTAGTATTTGGTAGCATTGCCTTTAAATTGTTTAACGTCTGTCAAACGTTTCAGGTAGCCTTCCACAAGCTTCCCACAATAAATTGGGTGAATTTTGGCCCATTCCTCCTGACAGAGCTGGTGTAACTGAGTCAGGTTTGTAGGCCTCCTTGCTCGCCCACACATTTTCTATAGGATTGAGGTCAGGGCTTTGTGATGGCCACTCCAATACCTTGACTTTGTTGTCCTTAAGCCATTTTGCCACAACTTTGGAAGTATGCTTGGGGTCATTGTCCATTTGGAAGACCCATTTGTGACCAAGCTTTAACTTCCTGACTGATGTCTTGAGATGTTGCTTCAATATATCCACAATTTTTCTTCCTCATGATGCCATCTATTTTGTGAAGTGCACCAGTCCCTCCTGCAGCAAAGCACCCCCACAGCATGATGCTGCCACCCCCGTGCTTCACGGTTGGGATGGTGTTCTTCGGCTTGCAAGCTCCCCCTTTTTCCTCCAAACATAACGATGGTCATTATGGCCAAACAGTGCTATTTTTGTTTCATCAGACCAGAGGACATTTCTCCAAAAAGTATGATATTTGTCCCCATGTGCAGTTGCAAACCGTAGTCTGGCTTTTTTATGGCGGTTTTGGAGCAGTGGCTTCTTCCTTGCTGAGCGGCCTTTCAGGTTATGTCGATATAGGACTCGTTTTACTGTGGATATAGATACTTTTGTACCTGTTTCCTCCAGCATCTTCACAAGGTCCTTTGCTGTTGTTCTGGGATTGATTTGCACTTTTCGCACCAAAGTACGTTCATCTCTAGGAGACAGAACGCGTCTCCTTCCTGAGTGGTATGACGGCTGCGTGGTCCCATGGTGTTTATACTTGCGTACTATTGTTTGTACAGATGAACGTGGTACCTTCAGGCGTTTGGAAATTGCTCCCAAGGATGAACCAGACTTGTGGAGGTCTACACATTTTTTTTTTAGTTTGAAGGTAGGCCTTGAAATACATCCACAAGTACACCTCCAATTGACTCAAATTATGTCAATTAGCCTCTTCATTTTCTGGAATTTTCCAAGCTGTTTAAAGGCAACTTAGTGTATGTAAACTTCTGACCCACTGGAATTGTGATACAGTGAATTATAAGTGAAATAATCTGTAAACAATTGTTGGAAAAATTACTTGTGTCATGCACAAAGTAGATGTCCTAACCGACTTGCCAAAACTATAGTTTGTTAACAAGAAATGTATGGAGTGGTTGAAAAACGAGTTTTAATGACTCCAACCTAAGTGAATGTAAACTTCCGACTTCAAGCGTAAGTAGTTTTTTTTGGGTATCTGTACTGTACTTTACAATGTATATTTTTGACAAATTTTACTTGACTGCATTACTAAAGAAAATAATATACTTTTTATTACATACGCTTTCCCTGACACCCTAAAATACTTGTTACATTTCGAATGCTTAGCAGGACAGGAGTTCACACACTTATCAAGAGAACACCCCTGGTCATCCCACTTATCAAGAGAACACCCCTGGTCATCCCTCTTATCAAGAGAACACCCCTGGTCATCCCTCTTATCAAGAGAACACCCCTGGTCATCCCACTTATCAAGAGAACACCCCTGGTCATCCCACTTATCAAGAGAACACCCCTGGTCATCCCTCTTATCAAGAGAACACCCCTGGTCATCCCTCTTATCAAGAGAACACCCCTGGTCATCCCTCTTATCAAGAGAACACCCCTGGTCATCCCACTTATCAAGAGAACACCCCTGGTCATCCCACTTATCAAGAGAACACCCCTGGTCATCCCACTTATCAAGAGAACACCCCTGGTCATCCCACTTATCAAGAGAACACCCCTGGTCATCGCTCTTATCAAGAGAACACCCCTGGTCATCCCTCTTATCAAGAGAACACCCCTGGTCATCCCACTTATCAAGAGAACACCCCTGGTCATCGCTCTTATCAAGAGAACACCCCTGGTCATCGCTCTTATCAAGAGAACACCCCTGGTCATCCCACTTATCAAGACAACACCCCTGGTCATCCCACTTATCAAGAGAACACCCCTGGTTATCCCACTTATCAAGAGAACACCCCTGGTCATCCCACTTATCAAGAGAACACCCCTGGTTATCCCACTTATCAAGAGAACACCCCTGGTCATCCCTCTTATCAAGAGAACACCCCTGGTCATCGCTCTTATCAAGACAACACCCCTGGTCATCCCACTTATCAAGAGAACACCCCTGGTCATCCCACTTATCAAGAGAACACCCCTGGTCATCCCACTTATCAAGAGAACACCCCTGGTTATCCCACTTATCAAGAGAACACCCCTGGTCATCCCACTTATCAAGAGAACACCCCTGGTTATCCCACTTATCAAGAGAACACCCCTGGTCATCCCACTTATCAAGAGAACACCCCTGGTCATCCCACTTATCAAGAGAACACCCCTGGTCATCCCACTTATCAAGAGAACACCCCTGGTCATCCCACTTATCAAGAGAACACCCCTGGTCATCCCTCTTATCAAGAGAACACCCCTGGTCACCCCTCTTATCAAGAGAACACCCCTGGTCATCCCACTTATCAAGAGAACACCCCTGGTTATCCCACTTATCAAGAGAACACCCCTGGTCATCCCACTTATCAAGAGAACACCCCTGGTCATCCCTCTTATCAAGAGAACACCCCTGGTCATCCCACTTATCAAGAGAACACCCCTGGTCATCCCACTTATCAAGAGAACACCCCTGGTCATCGCTAGTGCATCTGATCTGGCGGACTCACTAAACACGCATGCTTCGTTTGTAAATGATGTCTGCGTGTTGGAGTGTGTCCCAGGCTATCCGTTGTGTCGTCTGGTTTGCTTAATATAAGTAATGTGAAATTATTTATACTTTAACTTTTGATACTTAAGTTTATTTGAGCAATTAAATTTACTTTTGATACTTAAGTATATTTAAAACCTAATACTTTTAGACTTTTATTCAAGTAGTATATTATTTGGTGACTTTTACTTGAGTCATTTTCTATTAAGGTATCTTTACTTTTACACAAGTATGACAATTGGATACTTTTTCCACCACTGCTAACATCTCTTCTAAGTATCTAGTCTCTCTAACAACATCTCTTCTATCTAACTCTCTTCTAGAGTCTAACAACATCTCTTCTAGTCTCTAACAACATCTCTTCTAGTCTCTCTAACAACATATATTCTAGTCTCTCTAACAACATCTCTTCTAGTCTCTAACAACATCTCTTCTAGCTCTCTAACAACATCTCTTCTACTCTCTCTAACAACATCTCTTCTAGTCTCTAACAACATCTCTTCTCTAACAACATCTCTTCTAGTCTAACAACATCTCTTCTCTAACAACATCTCTTCTAGTCTCTAACAACATATCTTCTCTAACAACATCTCTTCTAGTCTCTAACAACATATCTTCTCTAACAACATCTCTTCTAGTCTCTCTAACAACATATCTTCTAGTCTCTCTAACAACATCTCTTCTAGTCTCTAACAACATCTCTTCTAGTCTCTAACAATATCTCTTCTCTAACAACATCTCTTCTAGAGGTCTAACAACATCTCTTCTAGTCTCTAACAACATCTCTTCTAGTCTCTCTAACAACATCTCTTCTAGTCTCTAACAACATATCTTCTAGTCTCTCTAACAACATCTCTTCTCTCTAACAACATCTCTTCTAGTCTCTCTAACAACATATCTTCTAGTCTCTAACAACATCTCTTCTAGTCTCTCTAACAACATATCTTCTCTAACAACATCTCTTCTAGTCTCTCTAACAACATATCTTCTAGTCTCTCTAACAACATCTCTTCTAGTTCTCTAACAACATCTCTTCTAGTCTCTAACTATTCTCTAACAACATCTCTTCTAGTGTCTAACAACATCTCTTCTAGTCTCTAACAACATCTCTTCTAGTCTCTCTAACAACATCTCTTCTAGTCTCTAACAACATCTCTTCTAGTCTCTCTAACAACATCTCTTCTCTCTAACACATCTCTTCTAGTCTCTAACAACATCTCTTCTAGCTCTCTAACAACATCTCTTCTAGTCTCTCTAACAACATCTCTAGTCTAGTCTCTCTAACAACATCTCTTCTAGTCTCTCTAACAACATCTCTTCTAGTCTCTCTAACAACATCTCTTCTAGTCTCTCTAACAACATCTCTTCTAGTCTCTAACAACATCTCTTCGTCTCTAACAACATCTCTTCTAGTCTCTCTAACAACATCTCTTCTAGTCTCTAACAACATCTCTTCTAGTGCTCTAACAACATCTCTTCTAGTGCTCTAACAACATCTCTTCTAGTCTCTAACAACATCTCTTCTAGTCTCTAACAACATCTCTTCTAGTCTCTCTAACAACATCTCTTCTAGTCTCTAACAACATCTCTTCTAGTCTCTAACAACATATCTTCAGTCTCTCTAACAACATCTCTTCTAGTTGCTCTAACTACCTGTGGTGTAAAGTACTTAAGTAAAAATACTTTAAAGTACTACTTACAGTTGAAGTCGGAAGTTTACATACACCTTAGCCAAATACAGTTTTTCACAATTCCTGACATTTAGTCCTAGTAAAAATTCCATGTCTTAGGTCAGTTAGGATCACCACTTTTATTTTAAGAATGTGAAATGTCAGAATAATAGTAGAGAGAATGATTTATTTCAGCTTTTATTTATTTCATCACATTCCCAGTGGGTCAGAAGTTTACATACACTCAATTAGTATTTGGTAGCATTGCCTTTAAATTGTTTAACTTCTGTCAAACGTTTCAGGGAGCCTTCCACAAGCTTCCCACAATAAGCTGGGTGAATTTTGGCCCATTCCTCCTGACAGAGCTGGTGTAACTGAGTCAGGTTTGTAGGCCTCCTTGCTCGCCCATTTTCACATTTTATATAGGATTGAGGTCAGGGCTTTGTGATGGCCACTCCAATACCTTGACTTTGTTGTCCTTAAGCCATTTTGCCACAACTTTGGAAGTATGCTTGGGGTCATTGTCCATTTGGAAGACCCATTTGCGACCAAGCTTTAACTTCCTGACTGATGTCTTGAGATGTTGCTTCAATATATCCACAATTTTTCCTTCCTCATGATGCCATCTATTTTGTGAAGTGCACCAGTCCCTCCTGCAGCAAAGCACCCCCACAGCATGATGCTGCCACCCCCGTGCTTCACGGTTGGGATGGTGTTCTTCGGCTTGCAAGCTCCCCCTTTTTCCTCCAAACATAACGATGGTCATTATGGCCAAACAGTTCTATTTTTGTTTCATCAGACCAGAGGACATTTCTCCAAAAAGTACGATATTTGTCCCCATGTGCAGTTGCAAACCGTAGTCTGGCTTTTTTATGGCGGTTTTGGAGCAGTGGCTTCTTCCTTGCTGAGCGGCCTTTCAGGTTATGTCGATATAGGACTCGTTTTACTGTGGATATAGATACTTTTGTACCTGTTTCCTCCAGCATCTTCACAAGGTCCTTTGCTGTTGTTCTGGGATTGATTTGCACTTTTCGCACCAAAGTACGTTCATCTCTAGGAGACAGAACGCATCTCCTTCCTGAGTGGTATGACGGCTGCGTGGTCCCATGGTGTTTATACTTGCGTAGTATTGTTTGTACAGATGAACGTGGTACCTTCAGGCGTTTGGAAATTGCTCCCAAGGATGAACCAGACTTGTGGAGGTCTACACATTTTTTTTTTAGTTTGAAGGTAGGCCTTGAAATACATCCACAAGTACACCTCCAATTGACTCAAATGATGTCAATTAGCCTCTTCATTTTCTGGAATTTTCCAAGCTGTTTAAAGGCAACTTAGTGTATGTAAACTTCTGACCCACTGGAATTGTGATACAGTGAATTATTAGTGAAATAATATGTAAACAATTGTTGGAAAAATTACTGTCATGCACAAAGTAGATGTCCTAACCGACTTGCCAAAACTATAGTTTGTTAACAAGAAATGTATGGGGTGGTTGAAAAACGAGTTTTAATGACTCCAACCTAAGTGAATGTAAACTTCCGACTTCAAGCGTAAGTAGTTTTTTTTGGGTATCTGTACTGTACTTTACAATGTATATTTTTGACAAATTTTACTTGACTGCATTACTAAAGAAAATAATATACTTTTTATTACATACGCTTTCCCTGACACCCTAAAATACTTGTTACATTTCGAATGCTTAGCAGGACAGGAGTTCACACACTTATCAAGAGAACACCCCTGGTCATCCCACTTATCAAGAGAACACCCCTGGTTATCCCTCTTATCAAGAGAACACCCCTGGTCATCCCACTTATCAAGAGAACACCCCTGGTCATCCCACTTATCAAGAGAACACCCCTGGTCATCCCACTTATCAAGAGAACACCCCTGGTCATCCCACTTATCAAGAGAACACCCTGGTCATCCCTCTTATCAAGAGAACACCCCTGGTCATCCCTCTTATCAAGAGAACACCCCTGGTCATCCCTCTTATCAAGAGAACACCCCTGGTCATCCCTCTTATCAAGAGAACACCCCTGGTCATCCCACTTATCAAGAGAACACCCCTGGTCATCCCACTTATCAAGAGAACACCCCTGGTCATCCCACTTATCAAGAGAACACCCCTGGTCATCCCTCTTATCAAGAGAACACCCCTGGTCATCGCTCTTATCAAGACAACACCCCTGGTCATCCCACTTATCAAGAGAACACCCCTGGTCATCCCACTTATCAAGAGAACACCCCTGGTCATCCCTCTTATCAAGAGAACACCCCTGGTCATCCCTCTTATCAAGAGAACACCCCTGGTCATCCCACTTATCAAGAGAACACCCCTGGTCATCCCTCTTATCAAGAGAACACCCCTGGTCATCCCTCTTATCAAGAGAACACCCCTGGTCATCCCACTTATCAAGAGAACACCCCTGGTCATCCCTCTTATCAAGAGAACACCCCTGGTCACCCCTCTTATCAAGAGAACACCCCTGGTCATCCCACTTATCAAGAGAACACCCCTGGTCATCCCACTTATCAAGAGAACACCCCTGGTCATCCCACTTATCAAGAGAACACCCCTGGTCATCCCACTTATCAAGACAACACTCCTGGTTATCCAACTTATCAAGAGAACACCCCTGGTTATCCCACTTATCAAGAGAACACCCCTGGTCATCCCACTTATCAAGAGAACACCCCTGGTTATCCCACTTATCAAGAGAACACCCCTGGTCATCCCACTTATCAAGAGAACACCCCTGGTCATCCCTCTTATCAAGAGAACACCCCTGGTCACCCCTCTTATCAAGAGAACACCCCTGGTCATCCCACTTATCAAGAGAACACCCCTGGTTATCCCACTTATCAAGAGAACACCCCTGGTCATCCCACTTATCAAGAGAACACCCCTGGTCATCCCTCTTATCAAGAGAACACCCCTGGTCATCCCACTTATCAAGAGAACACCCCTGGTCATCCCACTTATCAAGAGAACACCCCTGGTCATCGCTAGTGCATCTGATCTGGCGGACTCACTAAACACGCATGCTTCGTTTGTAAATTATGTCTGCGTGTTGGAGTGTGTCCCAGGCTATCCGTTGTGCCGTCTGGTTTGCTTAATATAAGTAATGTGAAATTATTTATACTTTAACTTTTGATACTTAAGTTTATTTGAGCAATTAAATTTACTTTTGAGACTTAAGTATATTTAAAACCTAATACTTTTAGACTTTTATTCAAGTAGTATATTATTTGGTGACTTTTACTTGAGTCATTTTCTATTAAGGTATCTTTACTTTTACACAAGTATGACAATTGGATACTTTTTTCCACCACTGCTAACATCTCTTCTAAGTATCTAGTCTCTCTAACAACATCTCTTCTAGCTCTCTAACAACATCTCTTCTAGTCTAACAACATCTCTTCTAGTCTCTAACAACATCTCTTCTAGTCTCTCTAACAACATATCTTCTAGTCTCTCTAACAACATCTCTTCTAGTCTCTCTAACAACATCTCTTCTAGCTCTCTAACAACATCTCTTCTAGTCTCTCTAACAACATCTCTTCTAGTCTCTAACAACATCTCTGTCTCTAACAACATCTCTTCTAGTCTAACAATCTCTTCTCTAACAACATCTCTTCTAGTCTCTAACAACATATCTTCTCTAACAACATCTCTTCTAGTCTCTAAATTCTCTAACAACATCTCTTCTAGTCTCTCTAACAACATCTCTTCTAGTCTCTCTAACAACATCTCTTCTAGTCTCTCTAACAACATCTCTTCTAGTCTCTCTAACAACATCTCTTCTCTAACAACATCTCTTCTAGAGTCTAACAACATCTCTTCTAGTCTCTCTAACAACATCTCTTCTAGTCTCTCTAACAACATCTCTTCTAGTCTCTCTAACAACATCTCTTCTAGTCTCTCTAACAACATCTCTTCTCTCTAACAACATCTCTTCTAGTCTCTCTAACAACATCTCTTCTAGTCTCTCTAACAACATCTCTTCTAGTCTCTCTAACAACATCTCTTCTAGTCTCTCTAACAACATCTCTTCTAGTCTCTAACAACATCTCTTCTAGTCTCTCTAACAACATCTCTTCTAGTCTCTAACAACATCTCTTCTAGTCTCTCTAACAACATCTCTTCTAGTCTCTCTAACAACATCTCTTCTAGTCTCTAACAACATCTCTTCTAGTCTCTCTAACAACATCTCTTCTAGTCTCTCTAACAACATATCTTCTAGTCTCTCTAACAACATCTCTTCAGTCTCTAACAACATCTCTTCTAGTCTCTCTAACAACATCTCTTCTAGCTCTCTAACAACATCTCTTCTAGCTCTCTAACAACATCTCTTCTAGTCTCTAACAACATCTCTTCTAGTCTCTAACAACATCTCTTCTAGTCTCTAACAACATCTCTTCTAGTCTCTCTAACAACATCTCTTCTAGTTCTCTAACAACATCTCTTCTAGTCTCTCTAACAACATCTCTTCTAGTCTCTCTAACAACATCTCTTCTAGTCTCTAACAACATCTCTTCTAGTCTCTCTAACAACATCTCTTCTAGTTGCTCTAACTACCTGTGGTGTAAAGTACTTCAGTAAAAATACTTTAAAGTACTACTACAGTTAGAACATCTCTTCTAGTCTCTAACAACATATCTTCTAGTCTCTAGTCTCTCGAAGCAGAAATGAAGAGATTTCAGTGATCCGGTGTTGTGATGTTCTGGGTGTGATTTCCAGGCAGCTCATGAGGCATTTGTAAATGATATTGTTCAAAGATCATATAATTGAAATGACCAACGAAAAAACATTGCAGATTGCACCTTTTAAGGTGTCAGTTTCACTAGACTGTGGTCGTGTTACCCATCTCAGGCGTTGCATTGCATCAACCAATGGTTGCATGCCACGTCATCAACTCTGCAGTTGGGCACCAGATTGCGATAACATAATGATGTGGTTTAGCTGAAACGTAAAATACCTATCCAGGCGTTTTAAGATCTGGCAGGCGTCAGCAACACCTGGGCAGAGGAACACAACCTGTGTAAAGGTGAAGTACTGGAATGAGCCGCCACAGCTACAATCAATCAATCACGTTTATTACAATACGACCTGGGTTTATTGATCCAATATTGATACGGCCGGTGGTTGCAACACTAATTGACCTTGGATCAGAGATGGAGAGAATTCTCAGAAAGGTTCCCCAGACTAAATCGTACTACACCGGCTCTGACGCTCGTCGGATGTGGCAGGGCTTGAAAACTATTACAGACTACAAAGGGAAGCACAGCCGCGAGCTGCCCAGTGACACAAGCCTACCAGACGAGCTAAACCACTTCTATGCTCGCCCGAGGCAAGCAACACTGAAGCATGCATGAGAGCACCAGCTGTTCCGGATGACTATGTAATCACGCTCTCCATAGCCGATGTGAGTAAGACTTTTAAGCAGGTCAACATTCACAAGGCCGCAGGGCCAGACGGATTACCAGGACGTGTACTCCGAGCATGTGCTGACCAACTGGCAAGTGTCTTCACTGACATTTTCAACATGTCCCTGACTGAGTCTGTAATACCAACATGTTTCAAGCAGACCACCATAGTCCCCGTGCCCAAGGACACTAAGATAACCTGCCTAAATGACTACCGACCCGTAGCACTGACGTCTGTAGCCATGAAGTGCTTTGAAAGGCTGGTCATGGCTCACATCAACACCATTATCCCAGAAACCCTAGACCCACTTCAATTTGCATATCGCCCCAACAGATCCACAGATGATGCAATCTCTATTGCACTCCACACTGCCCTTTCCCACCTGGACAAGAGGAACACCTACGTGAGAATGCTATTCATTGACTACAGCTCAGCATTCAACATCATAGTGCCCTCAAAGCTCATCACTAAGCTAAGGATCCTGGGACTAAACACCTCCCTCTGCAACTGGATCCTGGACTTCCTGACGGGCCGCCCCCAGGTGGTAAGGGTAGGTAACAACACATCTGCCACACTGATCCTCAACACGGGGGCCCCTCAGGGGTGCGTGCTTAGTCCCCTCCTGTACTCCCTGTTCACCCATGACTGCATGGCCAGGCACGATTCCAACACCATCATTAAGTTTGCAGACGACACAACAGTGGTAGGCCTGATCACAGACAACGATGAGACAGCCTATAGGGAGGAGGTCAGAGACCTGGCTGTGTGGTGCCAGGATAACAACCTCTCCCTCAAATTGACCAAGACAAAGGAGATGATTGTGGACTACGGGGAAAAAAAAGAGGACTGAGCACGCCCCCATTCTCATCGACGGGGCTGTAGTGGAACAGGTTGAGAGCTTCAAGTTCCTTGGTGTCCACATCACCAACGAACTATCATGGTCCAAACACACCAAGACAGTTGTGAAGAGGGCACGACAAAGCCTATTCCCCCTCAGGAGACTGAAAAGATTTGGCATGGGTCCTCAGATCCTCAAAAAGTTCTACAGCCGCACCATCGAGAGCATCCTGACTGGTTGCATCACCGCCTGGTATGGCAACTGCTCGGCCTCCGACCGCAAGGCACTACAGAGGGTAGTGCGTGACGGCCCAGTACATCACTGGGGCCAAGCTTCCTGCCATCCAGGACCTCTATACCAGGCGGTGTCAGAGGAAGGCCCTAAAAATTGTCAAAGACTCCAGCCACCCTAGTCACAGACTGTTCTCTCTGCTACCGCACGGCAAGCGTACCGGAGTGCCAAGTGTAGGTCCAAAAGGCTTCTTAACAGCTTCTACCCCCAAGCCATAAGACTGCTGAACAGTTAATCAAATGGTTACCCAGACTATTTGCATTCCCCCCACACTTATAATTTTTTTACTTAACACTTATTTTTCTTAAAACTGCATTGTTGGTTAAGGGCTTGTAAGTAAGCATTTCACTGTAAGGTCTACACGTATTGTATTCGACACAATTTGATTTATACGAAATAGGCAACAGCACATTACGCACAACAGAAAAACATAAAGCCCATAGATGTAGCTAGCTATATAAAAGCCCATAGATGTAGCTAGCTATATAAAGCCCATAGATGTAGCTAGCTATATAAAGCCCATAGATGTAGCTGGCTATATAAAGCCCATAGATGTAGCTAGCTATATAAAGCCCATAGATGTAGCTAGCTATATAAAAGCCCATAGATGTAGCTGGCTATATTTTTTATTTATTTATTTATTTAACCTTTATTTAACCAGGAAGGGCTCATTGAGATTTAAAATCTCTTTTTCAAGAGCGTCCCTGGCCAAGATAGGCAGCACCAAGTCATTACAAAAAATTACAGACAGACAACATGAAAAACTACAAGTAATCTAGTAAAAACCATTCATGAATTCACAAGAGTATAACAATATCAAAAACAGCAAATTAAAGACATTGACAGGTCAGGGAATCAGCCTCAAAATCCTTCATCAGAGATTTAAAAACACCAATCGGGACAAGTTCTTCCAGTTTAAAATTATTTTGTAAGGTGTTCCAAGACGATGGCGCAGAGTACATAAAAAGACCTTTTACCAAATTCAGTTCGGACATTTGGAACAGTTAGCAGGATAAAGTCCAGTGAACGAAGAGAGTACCCACCACATTTCTGAACAATAAAAATGCCCAAATAAAAAGGTAGTAAACCCAAAATGGCTTTGTAAATAAAAGTATACCAGTGACTGAGCCTACGAGTGACTAGAGAAGGCCAGCCAACCCTGGTATACAAAGTACAGTGGTGCGTAAGGGTTTTGCAGTTTAAAATAAATCTCAAAGTACCATGATAAAGAGTGTCAATTGATCTCAAACACTGAGCGGAAGCATTCATATATAAAATATCCCCATAGTCTAGTAAAGGCATAAATGTAGCTGATACTAGCCTCCTTCTGGCTTCAAAAGAAAAACAGGCCTTATTCCTAAAATAAAATCCCAATTTCAGCTTCAATTTTTTTGTAAGTTGTTGAATATGCAATTTAAAAGAGAGGCCGTCATCAATTAGAATTCCAAGATATTTATATGAGGTTACAACCTCAATCTCCTTGCCCTGACAGGTAGTAACAGGTGAAAGGTTCAGAGGTCTATTTCTTGCATTAGAAAACACCATTAGTTTAGTTTTGTCAGTATTGAGGATAAGCTTCAATTGACACAAGGTATGTTGAACAGTATAAAAAAGCAGTTTGCAAGTTCTGGAAAGCTTTTGTAAGAGATGAGGCACAACAGTAAATAACAGTATCATCAGCATAAAAATGAAGTTGAGCATTTTGGACATTTTGTCTAAATCATTAATATAAATAGTGAATAAGAGAGGACCAAGTACAGAGCCCTGGGGCACACCATTCAGGACAGACAATTTAACAGACATAAGCCCATCAAATTGAGTGCACTGAGTTCTATCAGACAGATAGTTAGCAAACCATGCAACTGCATGCTCCGAAAGACCTACACTCAACAATCTCTGCCTTAGTATAGCATGATCAACTGTATCAAAAGCCTTAGAGAGATCAATAAAAGTGAGACACAGTGCTGTTTTTTGTCAAGGGCTTCAGTGATATCATTTAAAACCTTCATGGCTGCTGTAATTGTGCTATGCTTCTTCCTGAAGCCCGATTGATACATTGATAAAATAGAGTTAGTAAATAAAAACTATTTTAGCTGTTCACTTACAAGGGTTTCAAGTATTTTCACCAGGGGTGACAGCTTTGAGATTGGCCTATAATTATTTAAAAGAGTTGGATCTCCCCCTTTTAAAAGTGGTAGGACAAATGCTGATTTCCAGATCTTTGGAATTTCATTACATTCCAGGGTTAGATTGAACAGATATGTAAGTGGTTCAGCTATGAAATCAGCTGCCAGATTTAAAAAGCAGGGATCCAAAAAGATCAGGACCTGCAGGCTTTCTTTGATCTAAGGATTTCAGGGCTTTATGTACCACCTGCACTGAGAATGGCAGAAAACTAAAAGTTTGACCAGCTCTCACTGGTTCATCCACACAGGGTTGTACAGAGACAGAGGACACTGGTTCATCCACATAGGGTTGTACAGAGACAGAGGACACTGAATCAAACAGCCTACCAGATGATACAAAGTGCTCATTGAAACAATTCAGCATTTCAGTTTTGTCATATATAGCAACAGAGTCCTTCAAAACACATGACGGTAATTCATTAACATTACTGTTACCAGACATAGACTTAATAGCATTCCAAAACTTTCTAGGGTCATTCAGGTTATCAGTGGTAACAGACATAAAATATTCAGACTTGGCCTTCCTGAGAAGAAAAGAACACTTGTTTCTTAACTGCCTAAAAATAAGCCAATCAGCATCAGAACAAGATTTCCTTGCTTTAGCCCAGGCTAGATTACGGTCGTGAATAATACAAGACAGCTCAGAAGAAAACCATGGATTATCCCGCCCTTTAACCCTGAACCTGCGGAATGGTGCATGTTTGTTTACTATTTGGAAAAACCATCATGAAAGAATATCCAGGCAGTTTCCACATCAGGGGATAAGCTCAATCTTGCTCCAGTCAAAATAAAACAAATCATGAAAGAAAGCCTGCTCATTAAAACACTTCAAATTTCTCTTACGAATAAAACGTGGATTTGTCTTTGGAACCTTAGTATTTCTAACAGCAACAACAGCACAATGGTCACTTAAATCATTACAAAAAACACCAACCGCAGAATATTTATGTGGAACATTTGTCAATATCAAATCAATCAGGGTAGATTTATCAGGGCATTTAAGATTTGGGCGAGTGGGTGAATTAATCAACTGGGTAAGATTCATAGAATTACAAAACATTTTTAAATCATCAGACACCGGCTTTAACCAACACCAGTTGAGATCACCAATCAAGATCATTTCACTGTAAAGAAGTTTAGACATAAGGTGCGTCAAAGAAGAAAATGCATCACCAAGAGCAGAGGGGGGTCTATAACAGCCAATCACAGTTATAGAGAGGCCCTTTGAAACCTCAATATTCAAAGCAAGAAATTCCAACTGTTTACAAATAGTTTCAGACTTTGCCACACTTACATGGAATTTAGATTTTACATATATAGCCACACCCCCACCTTTCTTAACCCGATCTGCACGATAAACATTGTAACCACTTATACAAATATCCTTATCAAAAATAGACTTGCTGAGCCAGGTTTCCGAAAACACAATTACATCAGCATCAGTTGATTTAGCCCAAATCCTAACCCCATCAATTTTTGACAACAGGCTGCGTACATTTAAATGAAAAATACCAAAACCAGATCTTGATTTAAAATCAGAGGGGGGTTTGGAGACATTGCATATCAGGGCCAGGGTTAGGTTGCACGTTACCTGATATCAACAACAGAAGAATAACTAGGCACCTCTGTTTAATAACCTTGCACGGCTTCTCTTTTTAAGAGACCTACTGCAAGCGAATTCTACAAGTGAGTTTCCAGACAATACAAAACAGTCATTTAAAACCATTAGACTTTGGTAGTGACACAAATTCGTACTGTTCACATCATGCCACAAATGCATCGGCACTTGGACGAGTGGACCGAGTGAAAAAGAGCGAGTTCCTGCAGACAAAATGTCTAATGGACGCGAGAGTACATTGTCAGATGTACTCACCCTGCGACAATGTTCGTTTTCTCCAGAGTTCAATAAAGTCAGTGCACAAAGCAATACCACGTAAATTGTCATTTTCTCTGACCAAAAAACAGAGGCCAACGAAGGTAAGTGGAGAGAGGGACAGCGTGTATGTGAGTCAATGTGAGTGTTTGCGCGTGTGAGTAGATTGGGTGTTGAGGGCGATAGAGAGAACGGGTTGCGCTGCCACTGACAGCCAGGCGAAGAGCAAGGAGCAGCTCGGACAAGACACTCCGCGGACTAACGAGGAACTCAGGCCAGCCAGAGATAGGGTTACTTTGGTAAACTTACATTTTACATTTACATTTTAGTCATTTCGCAGACGCTCTTATCCAGAGCGACTTACAGTTAATGCATTTTTTTCATACCCCTGTGGGAATCAAACCCACAACCCTGGCGTTGCAAACGCCATGCTCTATCAACTGAGCTACATCCCTGCCGGCCATTCCCTCCCTACCCTGGACGACGCTGGGCCAATTGCGCGCCGCCCCATGGGTCTCCCGGTCGCGGCCGGCTACGACTTCAAGTAATGAAGTTCCGAGTTGAGGAGGACCCGTGATCTTTACACCAGCAAAAATAAAATAGTTTGCACTACGCAACAACGAAGTTACGCAACCATAAATAAATAGATTATTAGTAGGTTAAAATGTACTAGTCACAAACAAACGACTTGACATGCTGCCATCTTGGAGATGATTGAACAATTACTGTCACGATCCTATATAAAGCCCATAGATGTAGCTAGCTATATAAAGCCCATAGATGTAGCTAGCTATATAAAGCCCATAGATGTAGCTAGCTATATGAAGCCCATAGATGTAGCTAGCTATATAAAGCCCATAGATGTAGCTAGCTATATAAAGCCCATAGATGTAGCTAGCTATATAAAAGCCCATAGATGTAGCTAGCTATATAAAGCCCATAGATGTAGCTGGCTATATAAAGCCCATAGATGTAGCTAGCTATATAAAGCCCATAGATGTAGCTGGCTATATAAAGCCCATAGATGTAGCTAGCTATATAAAGCCCATAGATGTAGCTAGCTATATAAAGCCCATAGATGTAGCTAGCTATATAAAGCCCATAGATGTAGCTAGCTATATAAAGCCCATAGATGTAGCTAGCTATATAAAGCCCATAGATGTAGCTAGCTATATAAAGCCCATAGATGTAGCTGGCTATATAAAGTCCATAGATGTAGCTGGCTATATAAAGTCCATAGATGTAGCTAGCTATATAAAGCCCATAGATGTAGCTAGCTATATAAAGCCCATAGATGTAGCTAGCTATATAAAGCCCATAGATGTAGCTAGCTATATAAAGCCCATAGATGTAGCTAGCTATATAAAGCCCATAGATGTAGCTAGCTATATAAAGCCCATAGATGTAGCTGGCTATATAAAGCCCATAGATGTAGCTAGCTATATAAAGCCCATAGATGTAGCTAGCTATATAAAGCCCATAGATGTAGCTAGCTATATAAAGCCTATAGATGTAGCTAGCTATATAAAGCCCATAGATGTAGCTAGCTATATAAAGCCCATAGATGTAGCTAGCTATATAAAGCCCATAGATGTAGCTAGCTATATAAAGCCCATAGATGTAGCTAGCTATATAAAGCCCATAGATGTAGCTAGCTATATAAAGCCCATAGATGTAGCTAGCTATATAAAGCCCATAGATGTAGCTAGCTATATGAAGCCCATAGATGTAGCTAGCTATATAAAGCCCATAGATGTAGCTAGCTATATAAAGCCCATAGATGTAGCTAGCTATATAAAGCCCATAGATGTAGCTAGCTATATAAAAGCCCATAGATGTAGCTAGCTATATAAAGCCCATAGATGTAGCTAGCTATATAAAAGCCCATAGATGTAGCTAGCTATATAAAGCCCATAGATGTAGCTGGCTATATAAAGCCCATAGATGTAGCTGGCTATATAAAGCCCATAGATGTAGCTAGCTATATAAAGTCCATAGATGTAGCTAGCTATATAAAGCCCATAGATGTAGCTAGCTATATAAAGCCCATAGATGTAGCTAGCTATATAAAGCCCATAGATGTAGCTAGCTATATAAAGCCCATAGATGTAGCTAGCTATATAAAGCCCATAGATGTAGCTAGCTATATAAAGCCCATAGATGTAGCTAGCTATATGAAGCCCATAGATGTAGCTAGCTATATAAAAGCCCATAGATGTAGCTAGCTATATAAAGCCCATAGATGTAGCTAGCTATATAAAGCCCATAGATGTAGCTAGCTATATAAAGCCCATAGATGTAGCTAGCTATATGAAGCCCATAGATGTAGCTAGCTATATGAAGCCCATAGATGTAGCTAGCTATATGAAGCCCATAGATGTAGCTAGCTATATAAAGCCCATAGATGTAGCTAGCTATATAAAGCCCATAGATGTAGCTAGCTATATAAAGCCCATAGATGTAGCTGGCTATATAAAGCCCATAGATGTAGCTAGCTATATAAAGCCCATAGATGTAGCTAGCTATATAAAGCCCCATAGATGTAGCTAGCTATATAAAGCCCATAGATGTAGCTAGCTATATAAAGCCCATAGATGTAGCTAGCTATATAAAGCCCATAGATGTAGCTGGCTATATAAAGCTCCATAGATGTAGCTAGCTATATAAAGCCCATAGATGTAGCTGGCTATATAAAAGCCCATAGATGTAGCTAGCTATATAAAGCCCATAGATGTAGCTGGCTATATAAAGCCCATAGATGTAGCTGGCTATATAAAGCCCATAGATGTAGCTGGCTATATAAAGCCCATAGATGTAGCTAGCTATATAAAGTCCATAGATGTAGCTGGCTATATAAAGCCCATAGATGTAGCTGGCTATATAAAGCCCATAGATGTAGCTAGCTATATAAAGCCCATAGATGTAGCTGGCTATATAAAGCCCATAGATGTAGCTAGCTATATAAAGTCCATAGATGTAGCTAGCTATATAAAGTCCATAGATGTAGCTAGCTATATAAAGTCCATAGATGTAGCTAGCTATATAAAGTCCATAGATGTAGCTAGCTATATAAAGTCCATAGATGTAGCTAGCTATATAAAGTCCATAGATGTAGCTGGCTATATAAAGTCCATAGATGTAGCTGGCTATATAAAGTCCATAGATGTAGCTAGCTATATAAAGTCCATAGATGTAGTTGGCTATATAAAGTCCATAGATGTACCTGGCTATATAAAGTCCATAGATGTAGCTAGCTATATAAAGCCCATAGATGTAGCTAGCTATATAAAGTCCATAGATGTAGCTAGCTATATAAAGCCCATAGATGTAGCTAGCTATATAAAGCCCATAGATGTAGCTAGCTATATAAAGCCCATAGATGTAGCTAGCTATATAAAGCCCATAGATGTAGCTAGCTATATAAAGCCCATAGATGTAGCTAGCTATATAAAGCCCATAGATGTAGCTGGCTATATAAAGCCCATAGATGTAGCTAGCTATATAAAGCCCATAGATGTAGCTGGCTATATAAAGCCCATAGATGTAGCTGGCTATATAAAGCCCATAGATGTAGCTGGCTATATAAAGCCCATAGATGTAGCTAGCTATATAAAGCCCATAGATGTAGCTAGCTATATAAAGCCCATAGATGTAGCTATCTATGCATAAAGCCCATAGATGTAGCTAGCTATATAAAGCCCATAGATGTAGCTAGCTATATAAAGCCCATAGATGTAGCTAGCTATATAAAGCCCATAGATGTAGCTAGCTATATAAAGCCCATAGATGTAGCTGGCTATATAAAGCCCATAGATGTAGCTAGCAATATAAAGCCCATAGATGTAGCTGGCTATATAAAGCCCATAGATGTAGCTGGCTATATAAAGCCCATAGATGTAGCTAGCTATATAAAGCCCATAGATGTAGCTAGCTATATAAAGCCCATAGATGTAGCTAGCTATATAAAGCCCATAGATGTAGCTAGCTATATAAAGCCCATAGATGTAGCTAGCTATATAAAGCCCATAGATGTAGCTAGCTATATAAAGCCCATAGATGTAGCTAGCTATATAAAGCCCATAGATGTAGCTAGCTATATAAAGCCCATAGATGTAGCTAGCTATATGAAGCCCATAGATGTAGCTAGCTATATAAAGCCCATAGATGTAGCTAGCTATATAAAGCCCATAGATGTAGCTAGCTATATAAAGCCCATAGATGTAGCTAGCTATATAAAGCCCATAGTTGTAGCTAGGTATATAAAGCCCATAGATGTAGCTAGCTATATAAAGCCCATAGATGTAGCTAGCTATATAAAGCCCATAGATGTAGCTAGCTATATAAAGCCCATAGATGTAGCTAGCTATATAAAGCCCATAGTTGTAGCTAGGTATATAAAGCCCATAGATGTAGCTAGCTATATAAAGCCCATAGATGTAGCTAGCTATATAAAGCCCATAGATGTAGCTAGCTATATAAAGCCCATAGATGTAGCTAGCTATATAAAGCCCATAGTTGTAGCTAGGTATATAAAGCCCATAGATGTAGCTAGCTATATAAAGCCCATAGATGTAGCTAGCTATATAAAGCCCATAGATGTAGCTAGCTATATAACGCCCATAGATGTAGCTAGCTATATAACGCCCATAGATGTAGCTAGCTATATGCTCTCTTGGGTAAGTAAATGAATCTAGCTCCAGTAGGCTAATCTTTTAGAGTGTGAACTGTATTGCTGTACTGTATTGTATTATACTGTATTACTGTACTGTATTGTATTATACTGTATTACTGTACTGTATTGTATTATATTGTATTGCTGTACTGTATTGTATTATACTGTATTGCTGTACTGTATTGTATTATACTGTATTACTGTACTGTATTGTATTATACTGTATTGCTGTACTGTATTGTATTATACTGTATTACTGTACTGTATTGTATTATACTGTATTGCTGTACTGTATTGTATTATACTGTATTACTGTATTGTATTATACTGTATTGCTGTACTGTATTGTATTATACTGTATTGCTGTACTGTATTGTGTTATACTGTATTGCTGTACTGTATTGTATTATACTGTATTACTGCACTGTATTGTATTATACTGTATTACTGTACTGTATTGTATTATACTGTATTACTGTACTGTGTTGTATTATACTGTATTACTGTACTGTATTTTATTATATTGTATAACTGTACTGTATTGTATTATACTGTATTGCTGTACTGTATTGTATTATACTGTATTACTGTACTGTATTGTATTATACTGTATTGCTGTACTGTATTATACTGTATTACTGTACTGTATTATACTGTATTACTGTACTGTATTATACTGTATTACTGTACTGTATTGTATTATACTGTATTACTGTACTGTATTTTATTATATTGTATAACTGTACTGTATTGTATTATACTGTATTGCTGTACTGTATTGTATTATACTGTATTACTGTACTGTATTGTATTATACTGTATTGCTGTACTGTATTACTGTACTGTATTGTATTATACTGTATTGCTGTATTGTATTATACTGTATTACTGTACTGTATTGTATTATACTGTATTACTGTACTGTATTGTATTATACTGTATTACTGTACTGTATTGTATTATACTGTATTACTGTACTGTATTGTATTATACTGTATTACTGTACTGTATTGTATTATACTGTATTACTGTACTGTATTGTATTATACTGTATTACTGTACTGTATTGTATTATACTGTATTACTGTACTGTATTGTATTATACTGTATTACTGTACTGTATTGTATTATACTGTATTACTGTACTGTATTGTATTATACTGTATTACTGTACTGATTGTATTATACTGTATTACTGTACTGTATTGTATTATACTGTATTACTGTACTGTATTGTATTATACTGTATTACTGTACTGTATTGTATTATACAGTATTACTGTACTGTGTTGTATTATACTGTATTACTGTACTGTATTGTATTATACTGTATTACTGTACTGTATTGTATTATACTGTATTACTGTACTGTATTGTATTATACTGTATTACTGTACTGTATTGTATTATACTGTATTACTGTACTGTATTGTATTATACTGTATTACTGTACTGTATTGTATTATACTGTATTACTGTACTGTGTTGTATTATACTGTATTACTGCACTGTATTGTATTATACTGTATTACTGTACTGTATTGTATTATACTGTATTGCTGTACTGTATTGTATTATACTGTATTACTGTACTGTATTATACTGTATTACTGTACTGTATTGTATTATATGGACTGTATATGGACTGGAATTACGCCCCTCCTTCAAACCATGATAAAGCAGGGAGATAACATGTGATTCTGGTGCAGCACATGAGGCCTACAAAAGTTACAAGTATAGGCTAGAGAACTAGATTTTAATTTTGAAATATAATAGGGCCTATTTGTATACCTTTCATAATACTTTCTCTCTCTCTATTGTTGTTTCCTCGCTTTCAACAGTTAAATGAAATAAGTTTAGTTGTCCTTATCTTCATCATTCTAATGACATCCTTGAATAATATAGGACTAGAATTAGATGCAGAAGGCTTTCGCTTCTCTTCACGGAGATGAAATAGTTCTGGGTCTGAATAAATAACTGCTGTAGCCTACCGCCATCACGCGTTCGCTCTTCTTTCAAACTACCCCGTGAGTTCTATTGGTCTGCTGCATTTAACATTCAGCAAACAACAGCTCGCGTCCCTTCTTCCAACAGTCTATTGGTGTAAGAAATGCTACAAAAATATATAATGCCCAGCAAGCTATTCCAGTCATAGCTTTTCCTGCATGCTGACTCCAAGAGCTAAGGAGCGTTTCTTAAGGAGAAAGGCCAACGGAGTACAGGTGCGCGTGCTATTGCGCAAGAGACAGAGGCTATAAATTAGAAGCTTATTATGCATAAACCAATCATTAATTAGCTAAATATAAGGCTAACACTGCATTGAATGTATTACCTGAAAGAGGTAGGCTAGGACATCTATATATAGTATCCCGAGTGGCGCAGTGGTCTAAGACACTGCATCGCAGTGCTAGCTGTGCCACTAGAGATCCTGGCTCTGTCGTAGCCGGCCGTGACCGGGGAGACCCATGGGGCGGCGCACAATTGGCCCTGTGTTGTCCAGGGTAGGGGAGGGAATGGCCGGCAGGGGATGTAGCTCAGTTGGTAGAGCATTGCGTTTGCAATGCCAGGGTTGTGGGTTCAATTCCCACGGGGGCCAGTATGAAAATTAAAATAATGTATGCACTCACTAACTGTAAGTCGCTCTGGATAAGAGCGTCTGCTAAATGACTAAAATGTAAATGTATAGGTCTGTTACGACTGTCTGTCTTTGACAGGGTGGGACCTAAGGTGCTATAACTGTCCTATTTTCGACTGTCTGTCTTTGATAGGGTGGGACCTAAAGTACTATAACATCTATCATATCACCTAAAACAATTTAAATGCTGTTCTGAATGTATCATAATGTAGTATGTCTATTTCATAGTATAACTATTTTCCGTTTATTTAACTAGGCAAGTCAGTTAAGAACAAATTTCTTATTTACAATGACGGCCTACACCTTTAATCAATAAATTGTACAGTAAGAGCACGTTATTATACCACAGTATTGTTGAATTCAACTATTTATTCGCACTTTAATCAATATATATTGTACAGTAAGGTAATATTTAATCCCTGGGTGTTTTGATCACTGTCTATCAGTTTCATTGATCGCGTCAGATTTTTCTGTTATGTGTTTTTATTGGCTAACAGCGAGAAAGGGGGGCGGGGGAACTACGCCTCTCTGTACACTGATTGGTTGTAAATTTCGCGGACTTTGCCTTCCTAGTAACCTGAAGTTACGTCTTTGTCCATCGTTCACCAAACGTCAGATTACAACGGCGACAGCTGCACAGCGGAGCGACCCGGTGGGTACCCAGCTAACTAACTATTTAGTTGACGTTAGCTAGCTAGCTACCCTTGTTATATATATGCATTTTGTACACTATTCACAAATAAAATAGCTAGCCATATTTGACTAGCGTGCGGTTTTGGGTTTGCCTCTTTTGCAATGTGGAACTTGTAACTTTAACTTTTCCTCGAATATGTGAAAGTCAAATTTTTAACTGTGCATTAATTCAACGTTTTTTTTGTATTTACTCAAGTTCGCTCGAAATATCCTAAATGTAGTGAAACAGCAAGACCGCGTGTCACAAGACGTGCACATGACCAAGACAGCTAAGTCTGCAAGCTAGCTAACTTTACGGTCAGCGCTATCTGGGATCCTTGGGACGTCCACACCCTAAACCCGTTTTACATTTTCAGTCATTTAGCAGATGCTCTTATCCAGAGCGATTTACAGTTAAGTGAGTGCCTACATTATTTTATTTATATTTTTTCATACTGGCCCCCCTGTGGGTATCGAACCCACAACCCTGGTGTTGCAAACGCCATGCTCTACCAACTGAGCTACATCCCCTGCCGGCCATTCCCTCCCCTACCCTGGACGACACTGGGCTAATTGTGCGTCGCCCCATGGGTCTCCCCGGTCGCGGCCGGCTACCAGAACCAGGATCTCTAGTGGCACAGCGATGCAGTGCCTTAGACCACTGCGCCACAGCTACAAAACCCGTAATTTAACTACAGATAGAACAATGAGATTTAGTTATACAAATCTTTGCCTTAACCATAAACAATTTCAACTTCAATTGGTGGTAGGGGACGTCCCAAGGACCCCCGCATAACACGGATCCTAACCCTTTTAACACGCCAAAACACAGAATGGTTAACTTTAGCTAGCTAGTTAGCTGACCGTGGCTGGCTGCTGTTGCATCATCGAGCCAGTGACAGGGGTTGCACCCTATTCCCAATATAGTTTATTTATTAAAAGCCCTCTTAGGCCTCACTCCCCGCTATCTGAGATACCTACTGCAGCCCTCATCCTCCATACATACAACACCTGTTCTGACAGTCACATTCTGTTAAAGGTCCCCAAAGCGCGCACACATCCCTGGGTCGCTCCTCTTTCAGTTCGCTGCAGCTAGCGACTGGAACGAGCTGCAAAAAAACACTCAAACTGGACTGTTTTTTTATAGTGCATTGTAAAGTATTCAGACCCCTTGACTTTTTTCCCACATTTTTGTTGCATTTCAGCCTTATTCTAAAATGGATTAAATAGTTTTTTGCCCCTCATCAATCTACACATCAATACCCCATAATGACAAAGCAAAGCAGGCTTTTAGAATTTTTAGCAAATGTATTTAAAATAAAAAAAACTGAGCATAAACCAAAGCCATGAGGTCGACGGAATTGTCCATTGATCTCCAAGACCGGATCATGTCGAGGCACAGATCTGGTGGAGGCGCTCCCCATCCAACCTGACAGAGCTTGAGAGGATCTGCAGAGAAGAATGGGAGAAACTCCCCAAATACAGGTGTGCCAAGCTTGTAGCGTCATACCCAAGAAGACTCGAGGCTGTAATCGCTGCCAAAGGTGCTTCAACAAAGTACAGAGTAAAGGGTCTGAATACTTATGTAAATGTGATATTTCAGTTTTTTTATTTGTAATACATTTGCGAAAATGTATAAAAACCTTTGCTTTGTCATTACAGGGTATTGTGTGTGTGTAGATTGATGAGAGAAAAAACAATTTAATCAATTTTAGAATAAGGCTGTAACGTAACAAAATGTGGAAAAAGTGAAGGGGTCTGAATACTTTCCAAAGCACTGTCTCCATCTCTTCATTCAAAGACTCAATCATGGACACGCTTACTGACAGTTGTGGCTCCTTCAGCGTGAATTATTGTTGTCTCTACCTTCTTGCCCTTTGTGCTGTTGTCTGTGCCCAATAATGTTTGTACCATGTCTTGTGCTGCTACCATGTTGGGTGTTGCTACCAGTGTTGTGTTGCTACCATGCTGTTGTCATGTGGTGTTGCCATCTTGTTGTGTTGCTACCATGTTGTGTTGCTACCATGCTGTTGTCTGTTGTGTTGCTACCATGCTGTGTTGTCATGTTGTGTTGTCATGTTGTGTTGCTACCATGTTGTTGCTATGCTGTGTTGTCATGTTGTGTTGCTACCATGCTGTGTTGTCATGTTGTGTTGCTACCATGTTGTTGCTATGCTGTGTTGTCATGTTGTGTTGCTACCATGTTGTTGCTATGCTGTGTTGTCATGTTGTGTTGCTACCATGATGTGTTGTCATGTTGTGTTGCTACCATGCTGTGTTGTCATGTTGTGCTGCTACCATGTTGTTGCTATGCTGTGTTGTCATGTTGTGTTGCTACCATGTTGTTGCTATGCTGTGTTGTCATGTTGTGTTGCTACCATGCTGTGTTGTCATGTTGTGTTGCTACCATGTTGTTGCTATGCTGTGTTGTCATGTTGTGCTGCTACCATGTTGTTGATGCTGTGTTGTCATGTTGTGTTGCTACCATGCTGTGTTGTCAGTGTTGTGTTGCTACCATGTTGTGTTGCTATGCTGTGTTGTTGTGTTGCTACCATGATGTGTTGTCATGTTGTGTTGCTACCATGATGTGTTGTCATGTTGTGTTGCTACCATGCTGTGTTGTCATGTTGTGTTGCTACCATGATATGTTGTCATGTTGTGTTGCTACCATGCTGTGTTGTCATGTTGTGTTGCTACCATGTTGTTGCTATGCTGTGTTGTCATGTTGTGTTGCTACCATGATGTGTTGTCATGTTGTGTTGCTACCATGACTGTGTTGTCATGTTGTGTTGCTACCATGCGTGTTGTCGTGTTGTGTTGCTCATGCTGTGTTGTCATGTTGTGTTGCTACCATGCGTGTTGTCATGTTGTGTTGCTACCATGCTGTGTTGTACATGTTGTGTTGCTACCATGTGTTGTCATGTTGTTGCTATGCTGTGTTGTCATGTTGTGTTGCTACCATGTTGTTGCTATGCTGTGTTGCTCATGTTGTGTTGCTACCATGTTGTTGCTATGCTGTGTTGTCATGTTGTGTTGCTACCATGATGTGTTGTCATGTTGTGTTGCTACCATTGCTGTGTTGTCATGTTGTGTTGCTACCATGTTGTTGCTATGCTGTGTTGTCATGTTGTGTTGCTACCATGTTGTTGCTATGCTGTGTTGTCATGTTGTGTTGCTACCATGCTGTGTTGTCATGTTGTGTTGCTACCATGCTGTGTTGTCATGTTGTGTTGCTACCATGTTGTTGCTATGCTGTGTTGTCATGTTGTGTTGCTACCATGTTGTTGCTATGCTGTGTTGTCTGTGTGTTGCTACCATGCTGTGTTGTCATGTTGTGTTGCTACCATGTTGTTGATATGCGTTGTCTGCTGTGTTGCTACCATGTGTTGTCATGTTGTTGCTTACCATGTTGTCATGTTGTGTTGCTAATGCTGTGTTGTCATGTTGTGTTGCTACCATGCTGTGTTGTCATGTTGTGTTGCTACCATGTTGTTGCTATGCTGTGTGCTGCTACCATGTTGTTGCTATGCTGTGTTGTCATGTTGTGTTGCTACCATGATGTGTTGCTGTGTTGCTACCATGTTGTCATGTTGTGTTGCTACCATGTTGTTGCTATGTTTATGTTGTGTTGTGGTGTTGCTCCATGTGGCTATGCTGTGTTGTGTTGTGTGCTACCTGTTGTGATGCTGTGTTGTCATGTGTCTTGTTGCTACCATGTTGTGGTGTATGCTGTATGTTGTGTTGCTACCATGCTGTCTCTCTATGTAGTGTTGCTAGCGGTCTCTCTTTATGAGTGTTTGGCGTCTCTATGTAGTGTTGATGCTGTGTTCTCTCTTTATGTAGTGTTGTGGTGTCTCTCTTTATGTAGTGTTGTGGTGTCTCTCTTTATGTAGTGTTGTGGTGTCTCTCTTTATGTAGTGTTGTGGTGTCTCTTATGGTGTTGTGGTGTCTCTTTTTATGTAGTGTTGTGCAGCTCTCTCTTTATGTAGTGTTGTGGCGTCTCTCTTTGTGTATGTGTTGTGGCTTCTCTCTTTATCACTATGTAGTGTTGTGGCGTCTCTCTTTATGTAGTGTTGTAGCGTCTCTCTTTATGTAGTGTTGTGGCGTCTCTCTTATGTAGTGGTGTTGTGGCGTCTCTTATGTATGTGTTGTGGCGTCTCTTATGTAGTGTTGTGGCGTCTCTCTTTATGTAGTGTTGTGGCGTCTCTCTTTATGTAGTGTTGTGGCGTCTCTCTTTATGTAGTGGTGTTGTGGCGTCTCTCTTTTATGTAGTAGTGTTGTGGCGTCTCTCTTTATGTAGTGGTGTTGTGGCGTCTCTCTTTATGTAGTGGTGTTGTGGCGTCTCTCTTTATGTAGTGTTGTAGCGTCTCTCTTTATGTAGTGGTGTTGTGGCGTCTCTCTTTATGTAGTGGTGTTGTGGCGTCTCTCTTTATGTAGTGGGTTGTGGCGTCTCTCTTTATGTAGTGGTGTTGTGGCGTCTCTCTTTATGTAGTGGTGTTGTGGCGTCTCTCTTTATGTATGGTGTTGTGGCGTCTCATCTTTATGTAGTCTTGTAGGGTCTCTCTTTATGTAGTGATGGTGTTGTGAGGCGTCTCTCTTTTTGCGGTAGTGGTGTTTCTGGCAGTTGTGTGGCGTCTCTCTTTATGTTAGTGGTGTTGTGGCGTCTCTCTTTATGTGTGTGTGTTGTGGCGTCTCTTCTTCTTATGTAGTGTGTGTTGTGGCGTCTCTCTTTATGTAGTGGTGTTGTGGCGTCTCTTATGTAGGGTGGTTGTGGTGTCTCTCTTTATGTAAGTTTGTGTTTTGTTCTACATTTGTAGTTTTAATCCCAGCCCCGTCCCGAGCAGGATGCCTTTTGCCTTTTGGTAGGCCGTCATTGTAAATAAGAATTTGTTCTTAACTGATTTGCCTAGTTAAATAAAGGTTAATTAAAAATAGAAATGGTGCATTACTTTCACCAGGGGCCATAGGGTTTTGGTCAATGTAGGACTAGTGTGCCATTTAGGTTTGCTGGATGTAGATAATGTCATGTGTAACACACGACACACAGCAGTTCCATCGATCTGCTATTTATCTAGTTATCTAGCTAGTTAATGAGTAATTGTTGTCACGCGCGCAAGCCTCGGTTAGTTGTGTCTGTAACTGGATGGTTTTAGTTGACCAGTGTCTTGGCTGAGCTCTTATCAAAGTACCTGTGGTCAAACGTTAACCGGACCCGGACGGACTGGAGCTCTTTATTGACCAGAGTGTGGACAAACAGAGAAATGCTTACGGGCCGTTCCCAACAACGCAGAGAGAAAGAAAATAGGAAAGTAAAACGAGTAATAACTAGCTAGGTTTCCATCCAATTGGCGACCAGATTTTCATGGCAATATTCAAACATCCACATGAAGGAAAGATGCCCATTTTCCCACCAGTGGAGTTCCACCAAACGGACTTTTTTGTGGATAAAAAGTCAGTGTGGGATGACGTATCGTGTGCACTGTGATGTTTTCGTGTAAGTTTATGTACCAAAAAACAAATCTAAAGTTCAATGTGTTTCCATGGCATTTTTTTTTAGTTGTGTACAAACTGTTGAGTTCAAATAGCAGACGTTCCTCCTCTGGTCTTGTACGTGTGCTCCAGCCAACAGCGCTCAGATACAGTGTGGGCAGGCTAGTCTACATGATGAGATTATTATGGATTGGACTAAGGCGATATTTGTCAAATGGCAGTTTGATTTGATTGTCAACTTACCTTGTAAAATATATATATATATATATAAATGGTACATTCGCCAATAGAACAGAGGGTAGAGATTTGATTTACTCACTGCCGTAGTTTCATCGGGTCCTGGGGGTCAGGAGGTCAACCATGGACAGGGGGAGGGGAGGCAGGGCTGGGATGAGAAGGACAGAAGGAGGGGAGGGGGAGGAGGGAGGGCGGGATGGACGGACAGGAGTGGACAGGGAGGGGAGAGGCAGGGCTGGGATGGACGGACAGGAGTGGACAGGGGAGGGAGGAGGCAGGGCTGGGATGGACGGACAGGAGTGGACAGGGAGGGGAGGGAGGCAGGGCTGGGATGGACGGACAGGAGGACAGAGGGGAGGGGGAGGCGGGCTGGGAGGATGGACGGACAGGAGTGGACAGGGAGGGGAGGCAGGGCTGGGATGGACGGACAGAGGACAGGGGGAGGAGGCAGCAGGGCTGGAGTCGATGGACGACAGAGTGGACGGGAGGGAGGGAGGAGGGCTGGGATGGACGGAAGGAGTGGACAGGGAGGGGGGAGGCAGGGCTGGGATGGACGGACAGGAGGGAAGGGAGGGGAGGCAGGGCTGGGATGGCGGACAGAGTGACAGGGGGAGGAGGCAGGCTGGATGGACGGACAGGAGTGGACAGGGAGGGGAGGGAGGCAGGGCTGGGATGAACGGACAGGAGTGGACAGGGCGGGGAGGGGGAGGCAGGCTGGGATGGACGGACAGGAGGGAGAGGGGAGGGAGGCAGGGCTGGGATGTGGACAGGAGTGGACAGGAGGGGGAGGGGAGGCAGGCTGGGACTGGACAGACAGGAGTGGACAGGGGGGGGAGGCAGGGCTGGGATGGACGGACAGGAGGGACGAGGGGGGGGAGGCAGGGCTGGGATGGACGGACAGGAGTGGACGAGGGGAGGGAGGCAGGAGGCTGGGATGGACGGACAGGAGTGGACAGGGGGGAGGAGGCAGGGCTGGGATGGACGGACAGGAGTGGGACAGGGGAGGGGAGGCAGGGCTGGGATGGACGGACAGGAGTGGACAGGGGGAGGGAGGCAGGGCTGGGATGGACGGACAGGAGTGGACAGGAGGGAGGCAGGGCTGGGATGGACGGACAGGAGGGACAGGAGGGAGGCAGGGCTGGGATGGAAGGACAGGAGTGGACAGGGAGGGGGAGGCAGCTGGGATGGACGGACAGGAGGACAGGGGGAGGGAGGCAGGGCTGGGATGGACGGACAGGAGTGGACAGGGGAGGGAGGCAGGGGCTGGGATGGACGGACAGGAGTGGACAGGGGGAGGGAGGCAGCGCTGGGATGGACGGACAGGAGTGGACAGGGGGAGGGGAGGCAGGCTGGGATGGACGGACAGGAGTGGACAGAGGGAGGAGGCAGGGCTGGGATGGACGGACAGGAGTGGACAGGGGAGGGAGGCAGGGCTGGGATGGACGGACAGGATGGACAGGGAGGGAGGCAGGGCTGGGATGGACGGACAGGAGTGGACAGGGAGGAGGCAGGGCTGGGATGGACGGACAGGAGGGACAGGGGAGGGAGGCAGGGCTAGGATGGACGGACAGGAGTGGACAGGGGAGGGGAGGCAGGCTGGGATGGACGGACAGGAGTGGACAGGGAGGAGGCTGAGCTGGATGGACGGACAGGAGTGGACAGGGGGAGGGAGGCAGGGCTGGGATGAACGGACAGGAGGGAAAGGGGAGGAGGCAGGCTGGGATGGACGGACAGGAGTGGACAGGAGGGAGGCAGGGGCTGGGGATGGACGGACAGGAGTGGACAGGGGGGAGGGGAGGCAGGGCTGGGATGGACGGACAGGAGTGGACAGGGGGGGGAGGCAGGGGCTGGGATGGACGGACAGGAGTGGACAGGGGAGGGGGGGAGGCAGGGGCGGGATGGACGGACAGGAGTGGACAGGAGGGAGGAGGCAGGGCTGGGATGGACGGACAGGAGTGGACAGGGGAGGAGGCAGGGCTGGGATGGACGGACAGGAGTGGACAGGGGAGGAGGCAGGGCTGGATGGACGGACAGGAGTGGGAGGGGAGGCGGGGCTGGGATGGACGGACAGGAGTGGACAGGGAGAGGGGAGGCAGGGCTGGGATGGACGGACAGGAGTGGACAGGGAGGAGGCAGGGCTGGGATGGACGGACAGGAGTGGACAGGGAGGAGGCAGGGCTGGGATGGACGGACAGGAGTGGACAGGGGAGGGGAGGCAGGGCTGGGATGGACGGACAGGAGTGGACAGGGGGAGGGGAGGCAGGGGCTGGGATGGACGGACAGGAGTGGACAGGAGGGGAGGAGGGGCTGGATGGACGGACAGGAGTGGACAGGGGAGGGAGGCAGGGCTGGGATGGACGGACAGGAGTGGACAGGGGAGGGAGGCAGGCTGGGATGGACGGACAGGAGTGGACAGGGGGGGAGGCAGGGCTGGGATGGACGGACAGGAGTGGACAGGAGGGGAGGCAGGGCTGGGATGGACGGACAGGAGTGGACAGGGGAGGGGGGAGGCAGGGCTGGGATGGACGGACAGGAGTGGACAGGGGAGGGAGGCTGGGATGGACATGGACAGGAGTGGACAGGAGGGGGCGGGCTGGGATGGACGGACAGGAGTGGACAGGGGAGGGAGGCAGGGCTGGGATGGACGGACAGGAGTGGAAGGGGGGAGGGAGGGGAGGCAGGGCTGGGATGGACAGACAGGAGGGACAGGAGGGGAGGGGAGGCAGGGCTGGGATGGACGGACAGGAGTGACAGGGAGGGGAGGCAGCGGGATGGAGGACAGGAGTGGACAGGGGGAGGGGGAGGCAGGGCTGGGGATGGACGGACAGGAGTGGACAGGGAGGGAGGGAGGCAGGGCTGGGATGGACGGACAGGAGTGGACAGGGGAGGAGGCAGGGCTGGGATGGACGGACAGGAGTGGACAGGGGAGGGAGAGGTGAGGACTGGACAGGAGGGGACAGGGAGGGGAGGGGGCTGGGATGGACGGACAGGAGTGGACAGGGGAGGGGAGGCTAGGGCTGGGATTGGGAGTGGACAGGGAGGAGGCAGGAGTGGAGGCAGAGGCAGGGGAGGAGGACAGGAGGACAGGAGGGAGGCTGGGATGGAGACAGGAGTGGACAGGGAGGAGGAGGGATGGGATGGACGGACAGGAGTGGACAGGGGAGGGAGGCAGGGCTGGGATGGACGGACAGGAGTGGACAGGGGGGGAGGAGGGGCTGGGATGGACGGACAGGAGTGGACGGGAGGGGAGGCAGGGCGGATGGACGGACAGGAGGAGAGGAGGAGGGAGGTGATGGAGGAGGAGGGACAGGGGAGGGGAGGCAGGGCTGGGATGGACGGACAGGAGTGGACAGGGAGGGAGGCAGGGCTGGATGGACGTGGACAGGAGGGGAGGAGGGCTGGGATGGACGGACAGGAGTGGACAGGGGAGGGAGGCAGGGCTGGGATGGACGGACAGGAGTGGACAGGGGAGGAGGCTAGATGGACGGACAGGAGTGGACAGGGGAGGGGAGTGGAGGGCTGGGATGGACGGACAGGAGTGGACAGGAGGGAGGAGGCAGGGCTGGGATGGACGGACAGGAGTGGACAGGGGAGGGGAGGCAGGGCTGGGATGGACGGACAGGAGTGGACAGGGGAGGAGGGGAGGGAGGCAGGGCTGGGATGGACGGACAGGAGTGGACAGGGGAGGGGAGGCAGGGCTGGGATGGACGGACAGGAGTGGACAGGGGAGGGGAGGCAGGGCTGGGATGGACGGACAGGAGTGGACAGGGAGGGAGGGGAGGCAGGGCTGGGATGGACGGACAGGAGTGGACAGGGGAGGGGAGGCAGGGCTGGGATGGACGGACAGGAGTGGACAGGGGAGGGAGGCAGGGCTGGGATGACGGACAGGAGTGGACAGGGAGGAGGCAGGGGCTGGGATGGACGGACAGGAGACAGGGAGGGGAGGCAGGGCTGGGATGGACGGACAGGAGTGGACAGGGGAGGGAGGCAGGCGATGGGATGGACGGACAGGAGTGGACAGGGGAGGGGAGGCAGGGTGGGATGGACGGACAGGAGGACAGGGAAGGGAGGGGAGGCAGGAGGCAGGGTGGATGGACGGACAGGGACAGGGGAGGGGGCAGGGCTGGGATGGACGGACAGGAGTGGACAGGAGGAGGAGGCAGGGCTGGGATGGACGGACAGGAGTGGACAGGGGAGGGAGGCAGGGCTGGGATGGACGGACAGGAGTGGACAGGGAGGAGGCAGGGCTGGGATGGACGGACAGGAGTGGACAGGGGAGGCGGGCTGGGATGGACGGACAGGGGAGGCGGACAGGACAGGGGAGGGGAGGCAGGGCTGGGATGGACGGACAGGAGTGGACAGGGGGGGAGGAAGGGCTGGGATGGACGGACAGGATGGACAGGGGAGGGGGAGGCAGGGCTGGGATGGACGGACAGGAGTGGACAGGGGGGGAGGCAGGAGGCTGGGATGGACGGACAGGATGGACGGAGGGGGGAGGCAGGGCTGGGATGGACGGACAGGAGTGGACAGGGGAGGGGAGGAGGCGGGATGGACGGACAGGAGTGGACAGGGGAGGAGGCAGGGCTGGGATGGACGGACAGGAGTGGACAGGGGGAGGGAGGCAGGGCTGGGATGGACGGACAGGATGGACAGGGAGGGAGGCAGGGCTGGGATGGACGGAAGGAGTGGACAGGGGAGGAGGCTGGGCTGGGATGGACGGACAGGAGTGGACAGGGGAGGGGAGGCAGGGCTGGGATGGACGGACAGGAGTGGACAGGGGAGGAGGCAGGGCTGGGATGGACGGACAGGAGTGGACGGGAGGGGAGGCAGGGCTGGGATGGACGGACAGGAGTGGACAGGGGAGGGAGGGAGGGCTGGGATGGACGGACAGGAGTGGACAGGGGAGGGGGAGGCAGGGCTGGGATGGACGGACAGGAGTGGACAGGGGGGGAGGGGAGGCAGGGCTGGGATGGACGGACAGGAGTGGACAGGGGAGGGAGGCAGGGCTGGGATGGACGGACAGGAGTGGACAGGGGAGGAGGCAGGGCTGGGATGGAAGGACAGGAGTGGACAGGGGAGGGGAGGCAGGGCTGGGATGGAAGGACAGGAGTGGACAAGGGGAGGAGGCAGGGCTGGGATGGACGGACAGGAGTGGACAGGGGAGGGAGGCAGGGCTGGATGGACGGACAGGAGTGGACAGGGGGAGGGGGGGCAGGGCTGGGATGGACGGACAGGAGTGGACAGGGGAGGGAGGCAGGGATGGATGGACGGACAGGAGTGGACAGGAGGGGAGGCAGGGCTGGGATGGACGGACAGGAGTGGACAGGGGGAGGGGAGGCAGGGATGGATGGAAGGACAGGAGTGGACAGGGGAGGGAGGCAGGGCTGGGATGGAAGGACAGGAGTGGACAGGGGAGGAGGCAGGGATGGGATGGACGGACAGGAGTGGACAGGGGAGGGGAGGCAGGGCTGGGATGGACGGACAGGAGTGGACAGGGAGGGGAGGCAGGGGCTTGGATGGAAGGACAGGAGTGGACAGTGGAGGGGAGGCAGGGCTGGGATGGACGGACAGGAGTGGACAGGGGGGAGGCAGGGCTGGGATGGACGGACAGGAGTGGACAGGGGAGGGAGGGGATGGGAGACGGACAGAGTGGACAGGGGGAGGGGAGGCAGGGCTGGGATGGACGGACAGGAGTGGACAGGGGAGGGAGGCAGGGCTGGGATGGACGGACAGGAGTGGACAGGGGAGGGAGGCTGGGCTGGGATGGACGGACAGGAGTGGACAGGGAGGGGAGGCTGGGCTGGGATGGACGGACAGGAGTGGACAGGGGAGGAGGGGGGGCTGGGATGGGATGGACGGACAGGAGTGGACAGGGAGGGGAGGGAGGCAGGGCTGGGATGGGATGGGATGGACGGACAGGAGTGACACGTATGCCTGCACCACTGTGAGATATATAATATATATATATATATATATATATATAACCCTGTTGGTTAAACATGGCTGTTATATATATATATATATAACCCTGTTGGTTTAAACATGGCTGGTCCAGTGATATGGTATGCACACCAGATACCCTTCCTAAATATTCCCAACAACTGATATTTAGAGGTGATGACGATAGATACTCTTGAATCTTATTTGGAATAGTTTAACTGACTGTCTCTGTCTGCCATAGTTTAACTGACTGTCTCTGTCTGCCATAGTTTAACTGACTGTCTCTGTCTGCCGTGAGTTTAACTGACTGTCTCTGTCTCTGTCTGCCATAGTTTAACTGACTGTCTGTGTCTCTGTCTGCCATAGTTTAACTGACTGTCTCTGTCTGGCATAGTTTAACTGACTCTGTCTGTCTGCCATAGTTTAACTGACTGTCTCTGTCTGCCATAGTTTAACTGACTGTCTCTGTCTGCCATAGTTTAACTGACTGTCTGTGTCTCTGTCTGTCATGGTTTAACTGACTGTCTCTGTCTGCCATAGTTTAACTGACTGTCTGTGTCTCTGTCTGTCATGGTTTAGACTGACTGTCTCTGTCTGCCATAGTTTAACTGACTGTCTCTGTCTGCCATAGTTTAACTGACTGTCTCTGTCTGCCATAGTTTAACTGACTGTCTCTGTCTGCCATAGTTTAACTGACTGACTCTGTCTGCCATAGTTTAACTGACTGTCTCTGTCTGCCATAGTTTAACTGACTGTCTGTGTCTGCCATGGTTTAACTGACTGTCTCTGCCTGCCATAGTTTAACTGACTGTCTGTGTCTCTGTCTGCCATAGTTTAACTGACTGTCTCTGTCTGCCATAGTTTAACTGACTGACTCTGTCTGCCATAGTTTAACTGACTGTCTCTGTCTGCCATAGTTTAACTGACTGTCTCTGTCTGCCATAGTTTAACTGACTGTCTCTGTCTGCCATAGTTTAACTGACTGTGTCTCTGTCTGCCATAGTTTAACTGACTGTCTCTGTCTGCCATAGTTTAACTGACTCTGTCTGTCTCTGTCTGCCAAGTTTAACTGACTGTCTCTGTCTGCCATAGTTTAACTGACTTGTCTCTGTCTGCCATAGTTTAAGTGACTGACTCTGTCTGCCATAGTTTAACTGACTGTCTCTGTCTGCCATAGTTTAACTGACTGTCTGTGTCTCTGTCTGCCATAGTTTAACTGACTGTCTCTGTCTGCCATAGTTTAACTGACTGTCTCTGTCTGCCATAGTTTAACTGACTGTCTCTGTCTGCCATAGTTTAACTGACTTGTCTCTGTCTGCCATAGTTTAACTGACTGTCTGTGTCTCTGTCTGTCATAGTTTAACTGACTGTCTCTGTCTGCCATAGTTTAACTGACTGTCTGTGTCTCTGTCTGCCATAGTTTAACTGACTGTCTCTGTCTGCCATAGTTTAACTGACTGTCTCTGTCTGCCATAGTTTAACTGACTGTCTCTGTCTGCCATAGTTTAACTGACTGTCTCTGTCTGCCATAGTTTAACTGACTGTCTCTGTCTGCCATAGTTTAACTGACTGACTCTGTCTGCCATAGTTTAACTGACTGTCTCTGTCTGCCATAGTTTAACTGACTGTCTCTGTCTGCCATAGTTTAACTGACTGTCTCTGTCTGCCATAGTTTAACTGACTGTCTGTGTCTCTGTCTGCCATAGTTTAACTGACTGTCTCTGTCTGCCATAGTTTTAACTGACTGTCTGTGTCTCTGTCTGTCATAGTTTAACTGACTGTCTCTGTCTGCCATAGTTTAACTGACTGCTGTGTCTCTGTCTGCCATAGTTTAACTGACTGTCTCTGTCTGCCATAGTTTAACTGACTGTCTCTGTCTGCCATAGTTTAACTGACTGTCTCTGCCTGCCATAGTTTAAACTGACTGTCTGTGTCTCTGTCTGCCATAGTTTAACTGACTGTCTCTGTCTGCCATAGTTTAACTGACTGTCTGTGTCTCTGTCTGTCATAGTTTAACTGACTGTCTCTGTCTGCCATAGTTTAACTACTGTCTGTGTCTCTGTCTGCCATAGTTTAACTGACTGTCTCTGTCTGCCATAGTTTAACTGACTGTCTCTGTCTGCCATAGTTTAACTGACTGTCTCTGTCTGCCATAGTTTAACTGACTGACTCTGTCTGCCATAGTTTAACTGACTGTCTCTGTCTGCCATAGTTTAACTGACTGCTCTGTCTGCCATAGTTTAACACTGTCTCTGTCTGCCATAGTTTAACTGTCTCTGTCTGCCATAGTTTAACTGACTGTCTCTGTCTGCCATAGTTTAACTGGACTGTCTCTGTCTGCCATAGTTTAACTGACTGTCTCTGTCTGCCATAGTTTAACCTGTCTCTGTCTGCCATAGTTTAACTGACTGTCTCTGTCTGCCATAGTTTAACTGACTGTCTCTGTCTGCCATAGTTTAACTGACTGTCTCTGTCTGCCATAGTTTAACTGACTGACTCTGTCTGCCATAGTTTAACTGACTGTCTGTGTCTGCCATAGTTTAACTGACTGTCTCTGTCTGCCATAGTTTAACTGACGTCTCTGTCTGCCATAGTTTAAACTGTCTCTGTCTGCCATAGTTTAACTGACTGTCTCTGTCTGCCATAGTTTAACTGACTGTCTCTGTCTGCCATAGTTTAACTGACTGTCTCTGTCTGCCATAGTTTAACTGACTGTCTCTGTCTGCCATAGTTTAACTGACTGTCTGTCTGTCTGCCATAGTTTAACTGACTGACTCTGTCTGCCATAGTTTAACTGACTGTCTCTGTCTGCCATAGTTTAACTGACTGTCTCTGTCTGCCATAGTTTAACTGACTGTCTCTGTCTGCCATAGTTTAACTGACTGCTCTGTCTGCCATGGTTTAAGACTGTCTCTGTCTGCCATAGTTTAACTGACTGTCTCTGTCTGCCATAGTTTAACTGACTGACTCTGTCTGCCATAGTTTAACTGACTGTCTCTGTCTGCCATAGTTTAACTGACTGTCTCTGCCTGCCATAGTTTAACTGACTGTCTCTGCCTGCCATAGTTTAACTGACTGGTGTCTCTGCCTGCCATAGTTTAACTGACTGTCTCTGCCTGCCATAGTTTAACTGACTGTCTGTGTCTCTGTCTGCCATAGTTTAACTGACGTGTCTCTGTCTGCCATAGTTTAACTGACTGTCTCTGTCTGCCATAGTTTAACTGACTGCTGCTGTCTGCATGTCTCTGTCTGCCATAGTTTAACTGACTGTCTCTCTGTCTGTCATAGTTTAACTGACTGTCTCTGTCTGCCATAGTTTAACTGACTGTCTCTGTCTGCCATAGTTTAACGACTGTCTCTGTCTGCCATAGTTTAACTGTCTCTGTCTGCCATAGTTTAACTGACTCTGTCTGCCATAGTTTAACTGACTGTCTCTGTCTGCCATAGTTTAACTGTCTGTCTGCCATGTTAACTGTCTGTGTCTCTGTCTGTCATAGTTTAACTGACTGTCTCTGTCTGCCATAGTTTAACTGTCTCTGTCTGCCATAGTTTAACTGACTGTCTCTGTCTGCCATAGTTTAACTGTCTCTGTCTGCCATAGTTTAACTGACTCTCTGACCTTCTGTCTGTGTGTAGATCAGTACCAGTCACCATCATGTCTCATAGCGATGATACCAGTCACCATGTCAGCAAGGACATGTGGGAGTCTCACAACAAGATGATGCTGGAGCCACTCCGCTCCAACGACTCTGAGGTACGAAACACGGGGAGGGGGGAGAAGGGGGGCGGAGAAGGGGTGTGTGTGTGTGTGTAGGCGGGATTGAACCGATCGCCCTTTGTCGACAATGCGTATTTTTAAAGGCAATGTTCGCGGAGACCGCATTCACAGTATAAACACTTATGTAAGCTCAGTTGGAAATCACCTTTCAAATGGAGCATTGTTGACAGGGATCTGATTGATTCCTGGCCTGAGTGTGAGTGTTAAATAAGGGTATTTGTGTGTGTGTGTGTGTGTGTGTGTGTAGCCAGGTTTACATATTCTAAAATCCTCATGAAGAAAATATGTACATCTTCCCACCAACGGTGTTTCCACCAAACGGACTTGTTGCTGATAAAAAAATCAGTGGGTGACGACATAGTGACCACAAATGTACCTTTTTTCGCTTTTAAGTTTTCATGTACGAATAAAAATCTAAAGTTCAATGTGTTTTCATTGCATTTTCAACTCTACAAATAGTTCTGTCATCAAAACTATTGCGTCAAGGCGCCACAGGCTGACATTACCTTTCAATTACCTTTTCAATGTTGAGATTTGTTGGTATTTTGGTCCATTTTTAGTATTTTCAAAAAGTAAACATTTTCCAAAACTTGACAAATGTATATTTTCTTTAATTTATGCTACTACCGTCCATGAAAAATGAATTTTAACCATTTAAAAATTGACATACAGTCATTGGCCAGTTTGAGGTACACCCCCCCCACTCCCCCGTTCATGAACATGGAATGGTTCGCTCCTACAGACAGGGAGTCACATGACTTGCTATATAAAGCACAGACAGACGGCCATCGAGGGATTCAGTTACTGAGCGTGGCGTGATCGTCGGCGCCAGGCGTTTCCCGGATCCAGTACCTCCAGAAACGGCCGCCCCTCCTGGGCTTTTCACGCAAGGACAGCGTCTAGGGTTTACCGAGAATGGTGCGACAAACAAAAAAACCATCCAGTCAGCGGCCCACAGTCCTGTGGGAGAAAAACAGCATTGTTGACGAGAGAGGTCGAAGGAGAATGTCAAGAATCGTCCAAGATAACAGGCGGAGCCACAAACAGTCGGGTTCCACTCCGATCAGCTAAAAACAAGTGTTGCAAGCGATCACCAACACTGGACAACTCTGATGGCAGAGTCAGGATTTGGCGTAAGCATTATGGGTCCATGGACCTGGTGTCAACGGTACAGGCTGGTGGTGTAATGGTGAGGGGAATGTTTTCCACACGTTAGGTCTCTTGATACACTGTGGCGTTCAATCGTTGCTCAGCAGGTATCTGAACAGTGTTGCTGACCAATAGAGTATCTTTGGGATGAGATGGAACGGGCTGTTGGCAGCGTGATGAATGTACCACCGTTCAATCTGCAGCACCTGTGTGATGCCGTTGCGTCAGCATGGAACAACATCCCTGTGGAATGTTTTCCGAACACCTTGTAGAATCAATGGCCCGAAGAATTCAGGTTGTTCTGGAGGCAAAGGGGGGGGTCCGACCCGGTACCTAATAAACTGCCTCTGGAAGCAACGTCAGCACAATAACTGTTCGTCGGTAGCTTCATGAAATGGGTTTGGCCGAGCAGCTGCACAAGCCTAAGATCACCATGCGCAATGCCAAGCGTCAGCTGGAGTGGTGTAAAGCTCGCCGCCATTGGATTCAGTGGAAACGCGTTCTCTGGAGTGATGAATTACACTTCACCATCTGGCAGTCTGATGGACGAATCTGTGTTTTGCGGATGCCAGGAGAACGCTACCTGCCCGAATGCATAGTGCCAACTGTAAAGTTTGGTGGAGGAGGAATACTGGTCTGGGGCTGTTTTTCATGGTTCGGGCTAGGCCCCTTAGTTCCAGTGAAGGGAAATCTTAATGCTACAGCATACAATGACATTCTAGAGTATTCTGTTCTTCCAACTTTGTGGCAACAGTTTGGTGAAGGCCCTTTCCTGTTTCAGCATGACAATGCCCCTGTGCACACAGCGAGGTCCATACAGAAATGGTTTGTCGAGATCGGTGTGGAAAAACTTGACTGGCCTGCACAGAGCCCTGACCTCAACCCCCCATCGAACACCTTTGGGATGAATTGGAACGCCGACTGCAAGCCAGGCCTAATCGCCCAACATCAGTGTCCGACCTCACTAATGATCTTGTGGCTGAATGGAAGCAAGTCCCCGCAGCAATGTTCCAACATCTAGTGGAAAGCCTTCCCAGAAGAGTGGAGGCTGTTATAGAAGCAAAGGGGGGGACCAACTCCATATTAATGCCCATGATTTTGGAATGAGGTGTTGGACGAGCAGGTGTCCACATACTGTTGGTCATGTAGTGTATATTCTCCAGACTTGCTAAGAGGGAATTGTTGTAAAAATGTTTTATTCTAGATACACACGATGTTATCCACAATCTTGTTCTGGACAAATCCGGTCCTGGAGTGTTTTTTTTTTTAACAAAATGAAATCAAAATATTTAGGCTGACTTCATCCATTGTCCAGAAAAATGTATTTGCGCAATATTCAAATATTTAATGACATCACCTGATTTGCATATTTTTTTAAATATATAAAATATTTCTGATTTTGTTCAAAAACAAAAAAGTATTATTTGTGTCTACATTCAGTTGGTAAAAGTTGATTTGTGACATGATTTAAGGGGAACAAATGGTGCTTGGCCTTTAAATAGCAAATGTGCCAACTCTGGTCTTGCGCTATAGCCAACAGCTGGCAGATACATGCTGGTACGCTCTAATCCATAATAATCCCGTACGCTAGTCTACATGATGAGATTATTATGGATTAGAGCGAATAATATTTAATTTGTCAAAGCGGCAGTCCAGCATCGATCATCACGGCACCAGAATAATACCCTGGATATTTATTGGAAAGGAGCATCAAGCTGTGGTCTCCCGAGTGGTGCAGTGGTCTAAGGCGCTGCATCGCAGTGCTAGCTGTGCCACTAGAGATCCTGGTTCGAATCCAGGCTCTGTCGTAGCCGGCCGAGACCCGGGGAGACCCATGGGGCGGCGCAATTGGCCCAGCGTCGTCCAGGGTAGGGGAGGGAATGGCCGGCAGGGGATGTAGCTCAGTTGTGGGTTCGATTCTATGGGGGCCAGTATGAAAAATATAAATAATGTATGCACTCACTAACTGTAAGTCAATGACTAAAATGTAAATGTAAGCTCTCATCACCGTGGCATTTTCACCATCCTGTGAAGCTCATCATAACTTATTTTCATCTGTAGCCTAAATAAACTGCATTGTTTCCCAAGTCGTACCTGGGAGGACCACACAACATATCGTCGGGTGACTCCAAATGTACTTCAATATGATGGTTATTATACACACATTAGTGTGTGTTATGTGTTCTCCATCATAAAGAGAGAGGTGTGAGGTTGTGTGTTGTGTGTGTGTGTGTGTGTGTGTGTGTGTGTGTGTGTGTGTGTGTGTGTGTGTAGGTGTTCTCCATCATAAAGAGAGAGGTGTGTGTGTGTAGGTGTTCTCCATCATAAAGAGAGAGGTGTGTGTGTTTGTGTGTGTGTGTATGTAGGTGTTCTCCATCATAAAGCGAGAGAAGCATCGCCAGACGTTTGGCCTGGAGCTGATAGCGTCAGAGAACTTCACCTCTAGAGCCGTTCTGGAAGCCCTGGGGTCCTGCATGAACAATAAGTACTCTGAGGGGTACCCTGGACAGAGGTAGGGTTTTATTACCCGCTATCTCAACAGGGAGTCACATTGAGTTACAACGCTTTTACAAGAGAGCCCTGTATACGTTTACAAAAAAAAACAAAAACAATACATACAGGACCAGTCAAAAGTTTGGACACACCTACTCATTCCAGGGTTTTCTACAGTGTAGAATAATAGTGAAGACATCAAAACTATGAAATAACACATATGGAATCATGTAGCAACCAAGAAAGTGTTAAACAAATCTAAATATATTTTATATTTTAGATTCTTCAAAGTAGCCACCCCTTTGCCTTGATGACAGCTTTGCACACTCTTGGCATTCTCTCAACCAGTTTCGTGAGGAATGCTTTTCCAACAGTCTTGAAGGAGTTCCCACATATGCTGAGCACTTGTTTGCTTTTCTCAATGATGTGAGATAAACTTCCGTTTGATAACGGAGCGCCGAGGCATGCGTCGAAATCGCTAAGCAGCTAACTTCGAATACTCAGAGGAATACTGGTGTGTACTGTGGAATACTCAGAGGAATACTGGTGTGTACTGTGGAATACTCAGAGGAATACTGGTGTGTACTGTGGAATACTCAGAGGAATACTGGTGTGTACTGTGGAATACTGGTGTGTACTGTGGAATACTCAGAGGAATACTGGTGTGTACTGTGGAATACTCAGAGGAATACTGGTGTGTACTGTGGAATACTGGTGTGTACTGTGGAATACTCAGAGGAATACTGGTGTGTACTGTGGAATACTCAGAGGAATACTGGCGTGTACTGTGGAATACTCAGAGGTATACTGGTGTGTACTGTGGAATACTCAGAGACACACATGGATACATACATGCATACATATATACAGTTGAAGTCTATATAGGTATACCAACACAGACACACACACATATATATATATACAGTGGGGCAAAAAAATATTTAGTCAGCCACCAATTGTGCAAGTTCTCCAACTTAAAAAGATGAGAGAGGCCTGTAATTTTCATCATAGGTACACGTCAACTATGACAGACAAAATGAGAAAAAAATAATCCAGAAAATCACATTGTAGGATTTTTTAATGAATTTATTTGCAAATTATGGTGGAAAATAAGTATTTGGTCAATAACAAAAGTTTCTCAATACTTTGTTATATACCCTTTGATAGCAATGACACCGGTCAAACGTTTTCTGTAAGTCTTCACAAGGTTTTCACACACTGTTGCTAGTATTTTGGCCCATTCCTCCATGCAGATCTCCTCTAGAGCAGTGATGTTTTGGGGCTGTCGCTGGGCAACACAGACTTTCAACTCCCTCCAAAGATTTTCTATGGGGTTGAGATCTGGAGACTGGCTAGGCCACTCCAGGACCTTGAAATGCTTCTTACGAAGCCACTCCTTCGTTGCCCGGCCGGTGTGTTTGGGATCATTGTCATGCTGAAAGACCCTGCCACATTTCATCTTCAATGCCCTTGCTGATGGAAGGAGGTTTTCACTCAAAATCTCACGATACATGGCCCCATTCATTCTTTCCTTTACGGATCAGTCGTCCTGGTCCCTTTTGCAGAAAAACAGCCCCAAAGCATGATGTTTCTACCCCATGCTTCACAGTAGGTATGGTGTTCTTTGGATGCAACTCAGCATTCTTTGTCCTCCAAACACGACGAGTTGAGTTTTTACCAAAAAAGTTCTATTTTGGTTTCATCTGACCATATGACATTCTCCCAATCCTCTTCTGGATCATCCAAATGCACTCTAGCAAACTTCAGACGGGCCTGGACATGTACTGGCTTAAGCAGGGGACACTTCTGGCACTGCAGGATTTGAGTCCCTGGCGGCGTAGTGTGTTACTGATGGTAGGCTTTGTTACTTTGGTCCCAGCTCTCTGCAGGTCATTCACTAGGTCCCCCCGTGTGGTTCTGGGATTTTTGCTCACCGCTCTTGTGATCATTTTGACCCCACGGGGTGAGATCTTGCGTGGAGCCCCAGATCGAGGGAGATTATCAGTGGTCTTGTATGTCTTCCATTTCCTAATAATTGCTCCCACAGTTGATTTCTTCAAACCAAGCTGCTTACATATTGCAGATTCAGTCTTCCCAGCCTGGTGCAGGTCTACAATTTTGTTTCTGGTGTCCTTTGACAGCTCTTTGGTCTTGGCCATAGTGGAGTTTGGAGTGTGACTGTTTGAGGTTGTGGACAGGTGTCTTTTATGCTGATAACAAGTTCAAACAGGTGCCATTAATACAGGTAACGAGTGGAGGACAGAGGAGCCTCTTAAAGAAGAAGTTACAGGTCTGTGAGAGCCAGAAATCTTGCTTGTTTGTAGGTGACCAAATACTTATTTTCCACCATAATTTGCAAAAAAATTCATAAAAAATCCTACAATGTAATTTTCTGGAATTTTTTTTCTCAATTTGTCTGTCATAGTTGACGTGTACCTATGATGAAAATTACAGGCCTCTCTCATCTTTTTAAGTGGGAGAACTTGCACAATTGGTGGCTGACTAAATACTTTTTTCCCCCACTGTATATATACATAAACTCAGTAAAAAAGAAACGTCCCTTTTTCAGGACCCTGTCTTTCAAAGATAATTTGGAAAATTCAAAATAACTTCACAGATCTTCATTGTAAAGGGTTTAAACACTGTTTCCCATGCTTGTTCAATGAACCATAAACAATTTAATGAACATGCACCTAAGACACTAACAGCTTACAGACGGTAGGCAATTAAGGTCACAGTTATGAAAACTTAGGACACTAAA
>NW_025534911.1:110000-138476 GCF_020615455.1 Coregonus clupeaformis
AGCGTATAGAAGACACACCACAGAGAGACAGCGATATAGAGACACACCACAGAGAGACAGCGTATAGAGACACACCACAGAGAGACAGCGTATAGAGACACACCACAGAGAGACAGCGTATAGAGACACACCACAGAGAGACAGCGTATAGAGACACACCACAGAGAGACAGCGTATAGAAGACACACCACAGAGAGACAGCGTATAGAGACACACCACAGAGAGACAGCGTATAGAGACACACCACAGAGAGACAGCGTATAGAGAGACACCACAGAGAGACACCACAGAGACACAGCGTATAGAGAGACACACCACAGAGAGACAGCGTATAGAAGACACACCACAGAGAGACAGCGTATAGAGACACACCACAGAGAGACAGCGTATAGAGACACACCACAGAGAGACAGCGTATAGAGAGACACACCACAGAGAGACAGCGTATAGAGACACACCACAGAGAGACAGCGTATAGAGACACACCACAGAGAGACAGCGTATAGAGACACACCACAGAGAGACAGCGTATAGAGACACACCACAGAGAGACACCACAGAGAGACAGCGTATAGAGAGACACACCACAGAGAGACAGCGTATAGAGACACACCACAGAGAGACAGCATATAGAAGACACACCACAGAGAGACAGCGTACAGAAGACACACCACAGAGAGACAGCGTATAGAGACACACCACAGAGAGACAGCGTATAGAGAGACACCACAGAGAGACAGCGTATAGAGACACACCACAGAGAGACAGCGTATAGAAGACACACCACAGAGAGACAGCGTAGAGAGACACACCACAGAGAGAGACAGCGTATAGGAGACACACCACAGAGAGACAGCGTATAGAGAGACACACCACAGAGAGACAGCGTGAGAGACACACCACAGAGAGACAGCGTATAGAAGACACACCACAGAGAGACAGCGTATAGAGAGACACACCACAGAGAGACAGCGTGAGAGACACACCACAGAGAGACAGCGTATAGAGACACACCACAGAGAGACAGCGTATAGAAGACACACCGCAGAGAGACAGCATATAGAAGACACACCACAGAGAGACAGCGTATAGAGACACACCACAGAGAGACAGCGTATAGAGACACCACAGAGAGACAGCGTATAGAGAGAACACACCACAGAGAGACAGCGTATAGAGAGACACCACAGAGAGACAGCGTATAGAGACACACCACAGAGAGACAGCGTATAGAGACACACCACAGAGAGACAGCGTATAGAGACACACCACAGAGAGACAGCGTATAGAAGACACACCACAGAGAGACAGCGTATAGAAGACACACCACAAAGAGACAGCATATAGAAGACACACCACAGAGAGACAGCGTATAGAGACACACCACAGAGAGACAGCGATAGAGACACCACAGAGAGACAGCGTATAGAGACACACCACAGAGAGACAGCGTATAGAGACACCACAGAGAGACAGCGTATAGAGACACACCACAGAGAGACAGCGTATAGAGACACCACAGAGAGAGACAGCGTATAGAGACACCACAGAGAGACAGCGTATAGAGACACCACAGAGAGACAGCGTATAGAGACACACCACAGAGAGACAGCGTATAGAGACACCACAGAGAGACAGCGTATAGAGACACACCACAGAGAGACAGCGTATAGAGACACCACAGAGAGACAGCGTATAGAGACACACCACAGAGAGACAGCGTATAGAGACACACCACAGAGAGACAGCGTATAGAAGACACACCACAGAGAGACAGCATATAGAAGACACACCACAGAGAGACAGCGTATAGAGACACACCACAGAGAGACAGCGTATAGAGACACCACAGAGAGACAGCGTATAAGAGACACACCACAGAGAGACAGCGTATAGAGACACACCACAGAGAGACAGCGTATAGAAGACACACCACGAGAGACAGCATATAGAAGACACACCACAGAGAGACAGCGTATAGAGACCCAACACAGAGAGACAGCTTATAGAGACACCACAGAGAGACAGCGTATAGAGACACACCACAGAGAGACAGCGTATAGAGACACACCACAGAGAGACAGCGTATAGAGACACACCACAGAGAGACAGCGTATAGAAGACACACCACAGAGAGACAGCGTATAGAAGACACACCACAGAGAGACAGCGTATAGAGACACACCACAGAGAGACAGCGTATAGAAGACACACCACAGAGAGACAGCGTATAGAAGACACACCACAGAGAGACAGCGTATAGAAGACACACCACAGAGAGACAGCGTATAGAAGACACACCACAGAGAGACAGCGTATAGAGAGACACCACAGAGAGACAGCGTATTTAGAGACACCACAGAGAGACAGCGTATAGAGAGACACCACAGAGAGACAGCGTATGAGAGACACCACAGAGACAGCGTATAGAGACACACCACAGAGAGACAGCGTATAGAAGACACACCACAGAGAGACAGCGTATAGAAGACACACCACAGAGAACAGCGTATAGAGACACACCACAGAGAGACAGCGTATAGAAAAGACACACCACAGAGAGACAGCATATAGAGACACACCACAGAGAGACAGCGATAGAAGACACACCACAGAGAGAGACAGCGTATAGAAGACACACCACAGAGAGACAGCGTATAGAGAGACACCACAGAGAGACAGCGTATAGAGACACACCACAGAGAGACAGCGTATAGAGACACACCACAGAGAGACAGCGTATAGAGACACACCACAGAGAGACAGCGTGTAGAGACACACCACAGAGAGACAGCGTATAGAAGACACACCACAGAGAGACAGCGTATAGAGACACACCACAGAGAGACAGCGTATAGAAGACACACCACAGAGAGACAGCGTATAGAAGACACACCACAGAGAGACAGCGTATAGAGAGACACCACAGAGAGACAGCGTATAGAAGACACACCACAGAGAGACAGCGTATAGAGACACACCACAGAGAGACAGCATATAGAGACACACCACAGAGACACAGCATATATATAGAGACACACCACAGAGAGACAGCGTATAGAGAGACACACCACAGAGAGACAGCGTATAGAGAGACACCACAGAGAGACAGCTTATAGAGACACACCACAGAGAGACAGCGTATAGAGACACACCACAGAGAGACAGCGTATAGAAGACACACCACAGAGAGACAGCGTATAGAGAGACACCACAGAGAGACAGCGTATAGAAGACACACCACAGAGAGACAGCGTATAGAGAGACACCACAGAGAGACAGCTTATAGAGACACACCACAGAGAGACAGCGTATATAGAGACACACCACAGAGAGACAGCGTATAGAGAGACACACCACAGAGAGACAGCGTATAGAGAGACACCACAGAGAGACAGCTTATAGAGACACACCACAGAGAGACAGCGTATAGAGACACACCACAGAGAGACAGCGTATAGAGACACACCACAGAGAGACAGCGTATAGAAGACACACCACAGAGAGACAGCGTATAGAGACACACCACAGAGAGACAGCGTATAGAGACACACCACAGAGAGACAGCGTATAGAAGACACACCACAGAGAGACAGCGTATAGAAGACACACCACAGAGAGACAGCGTATAGAGAGACACCACAGAGAGACAGCGTATAGAGAGACACCACAGAGAGACAGCGTATAGAGAGACACCACAGAGACAGCGTATAGAGACACACCACAGAGAGACAGCGTATAGAAGACACACCACAGAGAGACAGCGTATAGAAGACACACCACAGAGAGACAGCGATAGAGACACACCACAAGAGACAGCGTATAGAAGACACACCACAGAGAGACAGCGTATAGAGACACACCACAAGAGACAGCGTATAGAGAGACACCACAGAGAGACAGCGATAGAAGACACACCACAGAGACAGCGTATAGAAGACACACCACAGAGAGACAGCATATAGAGAGACACCACAGAGAGACAGCGTATAGAGAACACCACAGAGAGACAGCGTATAGAGACACACCACAGAGAGACAGCGTATAGAGACACACCACAGAGAGACAGCGTGTAGAGACACACCACAGAGAGACAGCGTATAGAAGACACACCCAGAGAGACAGCGTATAGAGACACACCACAAGAGACAGCGTATAGAAGACACACCACAGAGAGACAGCGTATAGAAGACACACCACAGAGAGACAGCGTATAGAGAGACACCACAGAGAGACAGCGTATAGAAGACACACCACAGAGAGACAGCGTATAGAGACACACCACAGAGAGACAGCATATAGAGACACACCACAGAGAGACAGCGTATAGAAGACACACCACAGAGACACAGCATATATATAGAGACACACCACAGAGAGACAGCATATAGAGACACACCACAGAGAGACAGCGTATAGAGACACACCACAGAGAGACAGCGTATAGAGAGACACACCACAGAGAGACAGCGTATAGAGAGACACACCACAGAGAGACAGCGTATAGAGAGACACCACAGAGAGACAGCTTATAGAGACACACCACAGAGAGACAGCGTATAGAGAGACACACCACAGAGAGACAGCGTATAGAGAGACACACCACAGAGAGACAGCGTATAGAGAGACACCACAGAGAGACAGCTTATAGAGACACACCACAGAGAGAGACAGCGATAGAGACACACCACAGAGAGACAGCGTATAGAGACACACCACAGAGAGACAGCGTATAGAAGACACACCACAGAGAGACAGCGATAGAGAGACACCACAGAGAGACAGCGTATAGAAGACACACCACAGAGAGACAGCGCGTATAGAGAGACACCACAGAGAGACAGCTTATAGAGAGACACACCACAGAGAGACAGCGTATAGAGAGACACCACAGAGAGACAGCGTATAGAGAAACACCACAGAGAGACAGCGTATATAGAGACACACCACAGAGAGACAGCGTATAGAGACACACCACAGAGAGACAGCGTATAGAGACACACCACAGAGAGACAGCGATAGAGAGACACCACAGAGAGACAGCTTATAGAGACACACCACAGAGAGACAGCGTATAGAGACACACCACAGAGAGACAGCGTATAGAGACACACCACAGAGAGACAGCGTATAGAAGACACACCACAGAGAGACAGCGTATAGAAGACACACCACAGAGAGACAGCGTATAGAGACACACCACAGAGAGACAGCATATAGAGACACACCACAGAGAGACAGCGTATAGAAGACACACCACAGAGAGACAGCGTATAGAAGACACACCACAGAGAGACAGCGTATAGAGACACACCACAGAGAGACACCACAGAGAGACAGCGTATAGAAGACACACCACAGAGAGACAGCGTATAGAGAGACACCACAGAGAGACAGCGTATAGAAGACACACCACAGAGAGACAGCGTATAGAGACACACCACAGAGAGACAGCATAGAGAGACACACCACAGAGAGACAGCGTATAGAGACACACCACAGAGAGACAGCGTATAGAGACACACCACAGAGAGACAGCGTATAGAGACACACCACAGAGAGACAGCGTATAGAGACACACCACAGAGAGACAGCGTATAGAGACACACCACAGAGAGACAGCGTATAGAAGACACCACAGAGAGACAGCGTAGAGACACAGAGAGACAGCGTATAGAGACACACCACAGAGACACACCACAGAGAGACACACCACAGAGAGACAGCTTATAGAGACACACCACAGAGAGACAGCGTATAGAAGACACACCACAGAGAGACAGCTTATAGAGACACACCACAGAGAGACAGCGTATAGAGACACACCACAGAGAGACAGCATAGAGAGACACACCACAGAGAGACAGCGTATAGAGACACACCACAGAGAGACAGCGTATAGAGACACACCACAGAGAGACAGCGTATAGAGACACACCACAGAAAGACAGCGTATAGAGACACACCACAGAGACAGCGTATAGAAGACACACCACAGAGAACAGCGTATAGAGACACACCACAGAGAGACAGCGTATAGAGACACACCACAGAGAGACAGCGTATAGAAGACACACCACAGAGAGACAGCGTATAGAGACACACCACAGAGAGACAGCGTATAGAGACACACCACAGAGAGACAGCGTATAGAGACACACCACAGAGAGACAGCGTATAGAAGACACACCACAGAGAGACAGCGTATAGAGACACACCACAGAGAGACAGCGTATAGAGACACACCACAGAGAGACAGCGTATAGAAGACACACCACAGAGAGACAGCGATGAGAAGACACCACAGAGAGACAGCGTAGAGAGACCACCAAGAGCAAGAGACAGCGATAGAGACACACCACAGAGAGACAGCAGAGACACACCACAGAGAGACAGCGATAGAAGACACACCACAGAAGCGATCAGAAGACACACCACAAACAGCGTATGGGTCACACCACAGAGAGACCCAGGCGTATAGAGACACACCACAGAGAGACAGCGTATAGAGACACACCACAGAGAGACAGCGTATAGAGCACACCACAGAGAGACAGCGTATGGAGAGGACACCACAGAGAGACAGCGAGAGACACCCACAGAGAGACAGCGTATAGAGACACACCACAGAGAGACAGCGAGAGACACCACAGAGAGACAGCATAGACACACCACAGAGACAGCGTATAGAGACACACCACAGAGAGACAGCGTATAGAGACACACCACAGAGAGACAGCGTATAGAAGACACACCACAAGAGACAGCGGAGAGACACACCACAGAGAGACAGCGATAGAGACACACCACAGAGAGACAGCGTATAGAAGACACACCACAGAGAGACAGCGTATAGAAGACACACCACAGAGAGACAGCGTATAGAGACACACCACAGAGAGACAGCATATAGAGACACACCACAGAGAGACAGCGTATAGAAGACACACCACAGAGAGACAGCGATAGAAGACACACCACAGAGAGACAGCGTATAGAGACCACCACAGAGAGACACCACAGAGAGACAGCGTATAGAAGACACACCACAGAGAGACAGCGTATAGAGAGACACCACAGAGAGACAGCGTATAGAAGACACACCACAGAGAGACAGCGTATAGAGACCAAAGACAACACCACAGAGAGACAGCGTATAGAGACACACCACAGAGAGACAGCGTATAGAGACACACCACAGAGAGACAGCGTATAGAGACACACCACAGAGAGACAGCGTATAGAGACACACCACAGAGAGACAGCGTATAGAAGACACCACAGAGAGACAGCGTAGAGAGACACCACAGAGAGACAGCGTATAGAGACACACCACAGAGACACACCACAGAGAGACAGCGTAGAGAGACACACCACAGAGAGACAGCTTATAGAGACACACCACAGAGAGACAGCGTATAGAAGACACACCACAGAGAGACAGCTTATAGAGACACACCACAGAGAGACAGCGTATAGAGACACACCACAGAGAGACAGCATAGAGAGACACACCACAGAGAGACAGCGTATAGAGACACACCACAGAGAGACAGCGTATAGAGACACACCACAGAGAGACAGCGTATAGAGACACACCACAGAAAGACAGCGTATAGAGACACACCACAGAGAGACAGCGTATAGAAGACACACCACAGAGAGACAGCGTATAGAGACACACCACAGAGAGACAGCGATAGAGACACACCACAGAGAGACAGCGTATAGAAGACACACCACAGAGAGACAGCGATATAGAGACACACCACAGAGAGACAGCATATAGAGACACACCACAGAGAGACAGCGTATAGAGACACACCACAGAGAGACAGCGTATAGAAGACACACCACAGAGAGAGACAGCGTATAGAAGACACACCACAGAGAGACAGCGTATAGAGACACACCACAGAGAGACAGCGTATAGAAGACACACCACAGAGAGACAGCGTATAGAAGACACCACAGAGAGACAGCGTAGAGAGACACCACAGAGAGACAGCGTATAGAGACACACCACAGAGAGACAGCGTAGAGAGACACACCACAGAGAGACAGCTTATAGAGACACACCACAGAGAGACAGCGTATAGAAGACACACCACAGAGAGACAGCTTATAGAGACACACCACAGAGAGACAGCGTATAGAGACACACCACAGAGAGACAGCGTATAGAAGACACCACAGAGAGACAGCGTAGAGAGACACCACAGAGAGACAGCGTATAGAGACACACCACAGAGACACACCACAGAGAGACAGCGTAGAGAGACACACCACAGAGAGACAGCTTATAGAGACACACCACAGAGAGACAGCGTATAGAAGACACACCACAGAGAGACAGCTTATAGAGACACACCACAGAGAGACAGCGTATAGAGACACACCACAGAGAGACAGCGTATAGAAGACACACCACAGAGAGACAGCGTATAGAAGACACACCACAAGAGACAGCGTATAGAAGACACACCACAGAGAGACAGCGTATAGAGACACACCACAGAGACAGCGTATAGAAGACACACCACAGAGAGACAGCGTATAGAGACACACCACAGAGAGACAGCGTATAGAGACACACCACAGAGAGACAGCGTATAGAGAACACCACAAGAGACAGCGTATAGAGACACACCACAGAGAGACAGCGTATAGAGACACACCACAGAGAGACAGCGTATAGAGACACACCACAGAGAGACAGCGATAGAGACACACCACAGAGAGACAGCGTATAGAGACACACCACAAGGAGATACACAAAGGGAAGCGTATAGAGACACACACAGAACAGCGATGCACACAGAGAGACAGCGTATAGAGACACACCACAGAGAGACAGCGTATAGAAGACACCACAGAGAGACAGCGTAGAGAGACACCACAGAGAGACAGCGTATAGAGACACACCACAGAGACACACCACAGAGACAGGCGTAGAGACACACCACAGAGAGACAGCTTATAGAGACACACCACAGAGAGACAGCGTATAGAAGACACACCACAGAGAGACAGCTTATAGAGACACACCACAGAGAGACAGCGTATAGAGACACACCACAGAGAGACAGCGTATAGAAGCACACACCACAAGAGACAGCGTATAGAAGACACACCACAGAGAGACAGCGTATAGAAGACACACCACAGAGAGACAGCGTATAGAGACACACCACAGAGAGACAGCGTATAGAAGACACACCACAGAGAGACAGCGTATAGAGACACACCACAGAGAGACAGCGTGAAGACACACCACAGAGAGACAGCGTATAGAAGACACACCACAGAGAGACAGCGTATAGAAGACACACCACAGAGACAGCGTATAGAAGACACACCACAGAGAGACAGCGTATAGAGACACACCACAGAGAGACAGCGTATAGAAGACACACCACAGAGAGACAGCGTATAGAGAGACACCACAGAGAGACACCACAGAGACACAGCGTATAGAAGACACACCACAGAGGTTATTTGAGATCAAAGTCCTTAAAAATTCCTAGGAGACTTTTCCAGACTGACTCGGGCCTGCCTGTCCAGCCAAGGTAACCATAGGGAGAACAGAACTGTCTTGACACCCAGTTCTATCACCAGAACAGAGCTGGACCTTGACCACAGTTACTTCATTGTGTCAGTGTTGTTTTTCATGTTGTTATTCGGGCTGTGTGAAGGCCTTGACCAGGCGGTGTTGTCTCACTGACCTGTAGCCCCTCCCTCCTACCCTCCTCTACACCTGATTGGCTGATTCTAAGTTATTTTAAATGTTGTGGTAAAGGGGCTGGATAGGGGAAGTACTGCGCTGTCGTCTCTTATTGACCCGTCGAATGGCTTTCCATACTGTACACCGCTCGTTACTGATTCAAAGATGGTCTGCGATCGGCATTGGATCAGGCGTCAGTGATTGGTTAAAACATTCCCTGACAGTGTTAAGTCAGGTTTCGGGTCCCGAGAGCTTCAAGTTCCTCCGGTGTACAAAATCACTAAGCAACTTTAAAGTTGTCCACGCGTGCGCAGTTGTGAAGAAGGCGCCTCTTCCCCCCTCAGGAAGTTGAAAAGGTTTGGCATGGGCCCTCAAATCCTCCGAGATCTACAGCTGTACACATTTGAGAGCGTGACCGTGAATATGCCCTGCCAGCTGTTCTGCGCATTGCTCTGAGAAAGCGCCCTGGAATATCATCTAGGCCCCGTCGCGGTCTTGCGGGTGTTGACCTTGATGAGACTCCACGTCGGCCTCGGAGAGAGCGAGAGATCACCCCCTATCTTCTGGGTCGGTGGCGGCCCCTCACACCCGGCACGGTGTTGTTGTTATTGTCAAAAGCGTACATAAAATGCATTGAGTTGGTCTGGAAGAGAGGCATCGTTTTGGGCAGATCACAGCTGGGTCTTTCTTTTGTAATCCATAATGGACTGCTAGCCCCCTGCCACATGCAGCGGGCGTTCGGAGCCTGTGGACTATGATTCCACCTTGTTCCTAGGTTGTCCTTTTTTTGCTTTCGTTTGATGACTCTGCAGAGGTCGTAGCGGGACTTCCTGTCCTTGTTCCTGTCCTCGGGCGTAGCCTCAGAGTTGTCTGTGTCCGGAAGCCCTGTCCTTTAGTTTCGCGCCAACCCCTCGGGTGTTTATCCAAAGCTTTTGATTGGGGAAGCATGACTGTGAAGTCGCTTTGGTTAAAAGCGTCTGCTAATGACGCAAATTATTTAGGTAGTTCAGCGACCCAATGCTAACTAGCGCAATGACTGGAAGTCTATGGTTATCTGCGCGATAAGACTTCCAGAGAGAGGGAAGGTTAAACAGCAATGACTGGAAGTCTATGGTTATCTGCTAGCAACGCACAAGACTTCCAGAGAGAGGGAAGGTTAAACAGCAATGACTGGAAGTCTATGGTTATCTGCTAGCACGCATAAGACTTCCAGAGAGAGGGAAGGTTAAACAAATGACTGGAAGTCTATGGTTATCTGCTAGCACGCATAAGACTTCCAGAGAGAGGGAAGGTTAAACAGAAAGCAATGACTGGAAGTCTATGGTTATCTGCTAGCACGCATAAGACTTCCAGAGAGGAAGGTTAAACAGCAATGACTGGAAGTCTATGGTTATCTGCTAGCACGCATAAGACTTCCAGAGAGAGGGAGGTTAAACAGCAATAGGTGTAGCGGACATGAGTCGGTCACGTGATGAGGTAGCCCCCACCACCCCGCCTCGGAGAGGAAACGCCGGCGTTACAGAAGCAAGAAGGGGAGGGGTCCCGCGAGATGAAGACGAAGGGAATCAAGGGCCTCATTGCCAAAACCCAGAAGTGTTCCTTTAAAGGCAGTGTAGCACCGATTTTCTCATTGCCAGAAGTTTAAAGACGCATTATATAATAGTAACTCAGAAAAACATTCCCAAATTACAAACTCTTAAATCAATTGTTATGTTTTTTTCTAAAAGTTGGGTTTTATTTTTTTTATTTTTAATCTGCCCTTAACTTCAGAAATCATCTAACTGATCCAAACTAACCAGGATGTAAACATGTCTGCCAGCTTTTGGTAGCTTTAACGGCTGACGCTGTCATAGACCCAGGCCGGAGCAATAACGTAGGTAGACTCTGAGTCGTTCTCAAGGTGTTTGCGGTGGTTCGGTCGTTCTGTGTCTCTTGGGGAGTTTGCTGTAATGCAGCCGTCGCCTAAACTGAGAAATAATGCTGACGCCTCGGCCGTGGATCCAATCGCGGATCGGGTGGCATTTCGGGAAGAAAAGCGCTGGCGCCGTTGCTTTCTTTGGAGGGGTGAATTCTGGTCCGTGGGGGAAAGTGTATTTGTGTATCTTTTAGGATCAATGTGGTCACAGTTGCTTCCCGTTGAAGACGCCAGTAGATAACGCTGTCCTCCTCCTCCTCCTCCATTTTCTTTCTAGCTGACAAACACTACGTATACAAAAGTATGTGGACACTTCCCCCTTTTCAAATGAGTGAATTCGGCTGTTTCAGCCACATCCCGTTTGCTGACAGGTGTATAAAATCGAGCACACGGCCATGCAATCTCCATAGACAAACATTTGGCAGTAGAATGGCCTTTATTGAAGAGCTCAGTGACTTTTCAATGTGGGGCACCCTCACGAGTCGTAGGATTAATATTAATAATTAATTAATAATTAATATTCAATAATTAGGGAGGATATGCCGTCACCTCGGTTGCAACACTCACTACTGAGTTCCAAAACTGCCTAAAAAATAATAATATATGCAATTTTTTTAGACGCTTTATTCAAAGTGACTTAGTCATGCGTGCATACATCTTAGGTTGGATCTCAGCAGGAATCAAACCCTGGCGTTTGCAAGCACTGCGCTACCAACTGAGCTCAATCTGTGATGTGAATCTGTGTTGTATCAGGTGAATCCAGACACTGGCCTCATCAACTATGACCGACTGAGGAGAACGCCCGAGCTGTTCCACCCCAGACTGATCATCGACGGTAACACACACACATCACACCATACCACACACACACACACACACACACACACACACACACACACACCACCACACACACACACACACCAACTCCGGCTGTTCCACCCCAAACTGATCATCGTAGGTAACACACACGCACACACACACACACACACACACACACACACACACACACACACACACACACACACAACACACACACACACACACCATACACACACACACCACACACACACACACACACACACACACACACCACACACACACCACCACACACACACACACACACACACACACACACACACACACACACCACCACCACACACACACACACACACCACCACACACACACACACACACACACACACACACACACACACACACACACACACACACACACACACCACACACACCACACCACACACACCAACGTCCGCGCCGTACCACACACAGACTGACACACGCAGGCAACACACACACACATCACACCACACACACACACACACACACACACACACACACACCACCACCACACACACACACACACACACACACACACACCACCACACACACACACACACACACACACACACACACACACACACACACACACACCCAGCAGGTCCTGTCGCCAGCTGTGTGACATTGTGTCCATTCAGACAATAGATCCGATCTGCTCAGGGACAGAACATTCTGAGGATATGGACTCACTGTTTTTTTAAGGTTTTCATTGTATCTTTTGGACCTGGTTTGCAGAACCAGAATCTCCATTGAAATAGCTTGTAGAGGACTAGTTTTTCAAGTGCCATTATCTGGAAAAAAGCATTCGTGATTTGTTGTGCATCTTTTTGACTACAAAAACATAGAAATCCATGGTTTTCCAGTTGATGTTGGGATGGTGCTGAATGAAGATGGAGGTTGGAAAATCGGGACCATTTCTGTTAATTGTTCCCATCTTCTCTCAGGTACCAGCTGTTATTCCCGGTGAACCTTGACTACGCTCGGCTGCGTTGCTGATGAGAACGGTGCGTTCCTATTGGCCGACATGGCACACACATCAGTGGACTGGTGGCGGCCGGGGTTTATCCCATCTCGTTCGAGTACTGTGACGTGGTCTCCCGACACCCACAGACGCTGGTTAGAAAGAGGGGGGGGGTGTCGCTCTGGGGTCATCTTCTACAGAAAGGGTAAAGCAAGGGGGGCTGTCGCCCTGGGGTCATCTTCTACAGAAAGGGTACGGAGAGGAGGAGAGGGGGCTGTCACTCTGGGGTCATCTTCTACAGAAAGGGCAACGGAGGGAGGGGGCTGTCACTCTGGGGTCATCTTCTACAGAAAGGGTACGGAGGGGGGGGCTGTCGCTCTGGGGTCATCTTCTACAGAAAGGGACTGTGCGAGGGGGGCTGTCACTCTGGGGTCATCTTCTGCAGAAAGGGCTGCAGGAGGCTGTCGCTCTGGGGTCATCTTCTACAGAAAGGGTACGGGAGGGGGCTGTCGCTCTGGGGTCATCTTCTACAGAAAGGGTACGGAGGGGGCTGTCGCTCTGGGGTCATCTTCTACAGAAAGGGTAACGGGGGGCTGTCGCCTCTGGGGTCATCTTCTACAGAAAGGAGGGGGCTGTCGCTCTGGGGTCATCTTCTACAGAAAGGGTACGGGGGGGGGTATGGGGGCTGTCGCTCTGGGGTCATCTTCTACAGAAAGGGACGATGAGAGGGGTGCTGTCGCTCTGGGGTCATCTTCTACAGAAAGGGAGGAGGGGGGGTGTTTCAATCTCAAACAGAGCGGTTTAGTGTGTGTATCCATGTTGGTTTCTCTCTTTCCCTCTCTGTGGGGGTGTCCTCCAGAGTACGTAGTGTGGACCCGAAGGGAAAGGGAGACTCTGTATAATCTGGAGTCTCTCATCAACCAGGCAGTGTTCCCAGGACTACAGGGAGGACCCCACAACCACGCCATCGCAGGTACAGGCCCTCTCTGGACACCTATATTGGCTTTATATACAGACAGCTAGACAGAGGTCTCCAAGGCTTTATATACAGGCACCTAGACGGACATCTCCAATTGGCTTTATATACAGGCACCTAGACAGACATCTCCCAAGGCTTTATATACAGGCACCTAGACAGACATCTCCCAAGGCTTTATATACAGGCACCTAGACAGACATCTCCCAAGGCTTTATATACAGGCACTAGACAGACATCTCCCAAGGCTTTATATACAGGCACCTAGACAGACACTCCCAAGGCTTTATATACAGGCAGCTAGACAGACATCTCCCCAAGGCTTTATATACAGGCAGCTAGACAGACATCTCCCAAGGCTTTATATGACAGGCACCTAGACAGACACCTCCAAGGCTTTATATACAGGCACCTAGACAGACATCTCCCAAGGCTTTATATACAGGCACCTAGACAGACATCTCCCAAGGCTTTATATACAGGCACCTAGACAGACATCTCCCAAGGCTTTATATACAGGCACCTAGACAGACATCTCCCAAGGCTTTTATATACAGGCACCTAGACAGACATCTCCCAAGGCTTTATATACAGGCACCTAGACAGACATCTCCCAAGGCTTTATATACAGGCACCTAGACAGACATCTCCAAGGCATATACAGGCACCTAGACAGACATCTCCCATGGCTTTATATACAGGCACCTAGACAGACATCTCCCAAGGCTTTATATACAGGCACCTAGACAGACATCTCCCAAGGGGCTTTATATACAGGCACCTAGACAGACATCTCCCAAGGCTTTATATACAGGCACCTAGACAGACATCTCCCAAGGCTTTTATATACAGGCACCTAGACAGACATCTCCAAGGCTTTATATACAGGCACCTAGACAGACATCTCCCAAGGCTTTATATACAGGCACCTAGACAGACATCTCCCCAAGGCTTTATATACAGGCACCTTGGACACCCATATGGCTTTATATACAGGCACCTAGACAGACATCTCCCAAGGCTTTATATACAGGCACCTAGACAGACATCTCCCAAGGCTTTATATACAGGCACCTAGACAGACATCTCCCAAGGCTTTATATCGCACAGGCACCTAGACAGACATCTCCCAAGGCTTTATATACAGGCACCTAGACAGACATCTCCCCAAGGCTTTATATACAGGCACCTAGACAGACATCTCCCAAGGCTTTATATACAGGCACCTAGACAGACATCTCCCCAAGGCTTTATATACAGGCACCTAGACAGACACCTCCCAAGGCTTTATATACAGGCACCTAGACAGACATCTCCAAGGCTTTATATACAGGCACCTAGACAGACATCTCCCAAGGCTTTATATACAGGCACCTAGACAGACATCTCCCAAGGCTTTATATACAGGCACCTAGACAGACATCTCCCAAGGCTTTATATACAGGCACCCTAGACAGACATTCCCAAGGCTTTATATACAGGCACCTAGACAGACATCTCCCAAGGCTTTACTATACAGGCACCTAGACAGACATCTCCCAAGGCTTTATATACAGGCACCTAGACAGACATCTCCCAAGGCTTTATATACAGGCACCTAGACAGACATCTCCCAAGGCTTTATATACAGGCACCTAGACAGACATCTCCCAAGGCTTTATATACAGGCACCTAGACAGACATCTCCCAAGGCTTTATATACAGGCACCTAGACAGACATCTCCCAAGGCTTTATATACAGGCACCTAGACAGACATCTCCCAAGGCTTTATATACAGGCACCTAGACAGACATCTCCCAAGGCTTTATATACAGGCACCTAGACAGACATCTCCCAAGGCTTTATATACAGGCACCTAGACAGACATCTCCCAAGGCTTTATATACAGGCACCTAGACAGACATCTCCCAAGGCTTTATACAGGCACCTAGACAGACATCTCCCACGGGCTTTATATACAGGCACCTAGACAGACATCTCCCAAGGCTTTATATACAGGCACCTAGACAGACATCTCCCAAGGCTTTATATACAGGCACCTAGACAGACATCTCCCAAGGCTTTATATACAGGCACCTAGGGACAGACATCTCCCAAGGCTTTATATACAGGCACCTAGACAGACATCTCCCAAGGCTTTATATACAGGCACCTAGACAGACATCTCCCAAGGCTTTATATACAGGCACCTAGACAGACATCTCCCAAGGCTTTATATACAGGACACCTAGACAGACATCTCCCAAGGCTTTCATATACAGGCACCTAGACAGACATCTCCCAAGGCTTTATATACAGGCACCTAGACAGACATCTCCCAAGGCTTTATATACAGGCACCTAGACAGACATCTCCCCAAGGCTTTATATACAGGCACCTAGACAGACATCTCCCAAGGCTTTATATACAGGCACCTAGACAGACATCTCCCAAGGCTTTATATACAGGCACCTAGACAGACATCCCCCAAGGCTTTATATACAGGCACCTAGACAGACATCTCCCAAGGCTTTATATACAGGCACCTAGAGAAATCCCAAGGCTTACAGGCACCTAGACAGACATCTCCCAAGGCTTTATATACAGGCACCTAGACAGACATCTCCCAAGGCTTTATATACAGGCACCTAGGACAGACATCTCCCAAGGCTTTATACAGGCACCTAGACAGACATCTCCCAAGGCTTTATATACAGGCACCTAGACAGACATCTCCCAAGGCTTTATATACAGGCACCTAGACAGACATCTCCCAAGGCTTTATATACAGGCACCTAGACAGACATCTCCCAAGGCTTTATATACAGGCACCTAGACAGACATCTCCCAAGGCTTTATATACAGGCACCTAGACAGACATCTCCCAAGGCTTTATATACAGGCACCTAGACAGACATCTCCCAAGGCTTTATATACAGGCACCTAGACAGACATCTCCCAAGGCTTTATATACAGGCACCTAGACAGACATCTCCCAAGGCTTTATATACAGGCACCTAGACAGACATCTCCCAAGGCTTTATATATACAGGCACCTAGACAGACATCTCCCAAGGCTTTATATACAGGCACCTAGACAGACATCTCCCAAGGCTTTATATACAGGCACCTAGACAGACATCTCCCAAGGCTTTATATACAGGCACCTAGACAGACATCTCCCAAGGCTTTATATACAGGCACCTAGACAGACATCTCCCAAGGCTTTATATACAGGCACCTAGACAGACATCTCCCAAGGCTTTACACATACAGGCACCTAGACAGACATCTCCCAAGGCTTTATATACAGGCACCTAGACAGACATCTCCCAAGGCTTTATATACAGGCACCTAGACAGACATCTCCCAAGGCTTTATATACAGGCACCTAGACAGACATCTCCCAAGGCTTTATATACAGGCACCTAGACAGACATCTCCCAAGGCTTTATATACAGGCACCTAGACAGACATCTCCCAAGGCTTTATATGACAGGCACCTAGACAGACATCTCCCAAGGCTTTATATACAGGCACCTAGACAGACATCTCCCAAGGCTTTATATACAGGCACCTAGACAGACATCTCCCCAGGCTTTATATACAGGCACCCTAGACAGACATCTCCCAAGGCTTTATATACAGGCACCTAGACAGACATATCCCAAGGCTTTATATACAGGCACCTACACAGACATCTCCCAAGGCTTTACATACAGGCACCTAGACAGACATCTCCCAAGGCTTTATATACAGGCACCTAGACAGACATCTCCAAGGCTTTATATACAGGCACCTAGACAGACATCTCCCAAGGCTTATATATACAGGCACCTAGACAGACATCTCCCAAGGCTTTATATACAGGCACCTAGACAGACATCTCCCAAGGCTTTATATACAGGCACCTAGACAGACATCCCCCAAGGCTTTATATACAGGCACCTAGACAGACATCTCCCAAGGCTTTATATACAGGCACCTAGACAGACATCTCCCAAGGCTTTATATACAGGCACCTAGACAGACATCTCCCAAGGTGGATATTAACTATGACACCTCACAACCACACTATGACACCTCACAACCACACTATGACACCTCACAACCACACTATGACACCTCACAACCACACTATGACACCTCACAACCACACTATGACACCTCACAACCACACTATGACATCTCACAACCACACTGTGACACCTCACAACCACACTATGACACCTCACAACCACACTATGACATCTCACAACCACACTATGACACCTCACAACCACACTATGAAATCTCACAACCACACTATGACACCTCACAACCACACTATGACATCTCACAACCACACTGTGACACCTCACAACCACACTATGACACCTCACAACCACGCTATGACACCTCACAAACCACACTATGACACCTCACAACCACACTATGACACCTCACAACCACACTATGACACCTCACAACCACACTACTGACACCTCACAACCACACTATGACACTCTCACAACCACACTATGACATCTCACAACCACACTATGACACCTCCAACCACACTATGACACCTCACAACCACCTAGACACTCACAACCACACTATGACACCTCACAACCACACTATACAGGAAAGGAGACACCTCACAACCACACTATGACACCTCACAACCACACTATGACACCCCCACAACCACAAAAACTATGACACCTCACAACCACACTATGACAGGTAAAGTAGCTAGGACACCTCACAACCACACTATGACAGGTAAAGTAGCTAGGACACCCACAACACAAGACACCTCACAACCACACTATGACACCTCACAACCACACTATGACATCTCACAACCACACTGTAGGACACCTCACAACCACACTATGACACCTCACAACCACACTATGACAGGTAAAGTAGCTAGGACACCTCACAACCACACATGACACCTCCCACAACCACACTATGACACCTCACAACCACACTATGACACCTCACAACCACACTATGACACCTCACAACCACACTATGACAGGTAAGTAGCTAGGACAAAAAAGACACCTCACAACCACACTATGACAGGTAAAGTAGCTAGGACACCTCACAACCACACTATGACAAAAAGAGGTAAAAGCAGCTATGACACCTCACAACCACACTATGACACCTCACAACCACACTATGACAGGAAAATAGGAACCTCACAACCACACTACGAAAAAAATGTGACACCCTCACAACCACACTCTATGACACCTCACAACCACGCTACTACACCTCACAACCACGCTATGACACCTCACAACCACACTATGACAGGTAAAGTAGCTAGTACACCTCACAACCACACTATGACACCTCACAACCACACTATGACACCTCACAACCACACTATGACACCTCACAACCACACTATGACACCTCACAACCACACTATGACACCTCCCACAACCACACTATGACACCTCACAACCACGCTATGATACCTCACAACCACACTATGACAGACCCTCACAACCACACTATGACCGTAAAGTAGCTAGGACAAAAAAACCTCACAACCACACTATGACACCTCACAACCACACTACTAGACACCTCACAACCACACTATGACACCTCACAACCACACTATGACACCTCACAACCACACTATGACACCTCACAACCACACTATGACACACCTCACAACCACATAAGGCTATGACACCTCCACAACCACACTATGACACCCTCACAACCACACTATGACCGATAAAGTAGCTAGGACCTCCAACCACACTAGGTGACACCTCACAACCACACTATGACATCTCACAACCACACTATGACATCTCCACAACCACACTATGACACCTCACAACCACGCTATGACACCTCACAACCACACTATGACACCTCACAACCACACTATGACACCTCACAACCACACTATGACACCTCACAACCACACTATGACACCTCACAACCACGCTATGACCCTCACAACCACACTATGACATTCTCACAACCACACTATGACACCTCACAACCCACACTACGAACAGGTAAAGTAGCTAGGTCACCTCACAACCACACTGTGTGTGTGTGGTGTCTTAATGTACAGTGCATTGGGAAAGATTAGACCCCTGACTTTTTCCACATTTTGTTACTTTACAGCCTTATTCTAAAATGGATTAAATATGTATAATTTACACACAATACCTCATAATGACAAAGGGATTTTATACATTTTTGTAAATGTATTAAAAAAGAATGGAAATTACTATTTTACATAAGATTAGACCCTTCTATGAGACTTGGAGCTCAGGTGCATCCTGTTTCATTGATCATCCTTGAGATGTTTCTACAACTTGATTGGAGTCCACCTGTGGTAAATTAAATTGATTGAATGATTTGGGAAAGGACACACCTGTCTACATAAGGTCTACAGTTGACAGTGCATGTAGAGCAGAAACCAAGCCATGAGGTGAAGGAATTGGTTAAGTAGAGAACCGAGACAGGATTGTGGAGAGGCAACAGATCTGTGGAAGGATACCAAAAATGTTGCAGCATTGAAGGTCCCCAAGAACACAGTGGCTCCACATTCTTAAATGGAAGAAGTTTAGAACTATCAAGACACTTCCTAGAGCTTCGGCGCCAAACGGAGCAGTGGGAGGGGAAGGGTCTGTAGGAAGGTGACTAAGAACCCGATGGTCACTCTGACAGAGCTCAGACTTCCCCCCTCTCTGTGGAGATAGGAGAACCTTCCAGAAGGACAAACCAACTATGCAGAATTCCACCAATCAGGCCTTTATGGTAGAGTGGCCAGATTTGGAAGACCTCAGTAAAAGGACATGACAGCCCAATGGAGTTTGCCAAATAAAGGGATTCTCAGACCATGAGAAACAAGTGATTCTTCTGGTCTGCTGAAACCAAGATTGAACTCTTTGGGCCTGAATGCCAGGCGTCACGTCCTGGAGGAAACCTGGCACCATCTCTAAGCAGTGAAGCATGGTGGTGGGATCATGCTGTGGGGATATTTTCAGCGGAGGGACTGGGAGACTAGTCAGGATCGTGGGAAAGATGAATGGGAGCAAAAGTAATAGAGAGGATCCTTGATGAGAACCTGTCAGAGGAGGACCTCGTAGACTGGGGCGAAGGTTCACCTTCCACCAGGGGACAATCGAATTTAAGCACACAGCAAGACAACGCAGGAGTGGAGTCTGGACAAGTTCTGAATGTTTTGGAGTGGCCCAGCAGAGCCCGATTGAACCCGATGGAACATGAGAGACCTGAAAATAGCTGTGAGACCATCCAACCTGGACAGAGCTTGAGAGGATCTGCAAAGAAGAATGGGAGAAACTCCAAATACAGGTGTGGATAAGTTTGAAGCTCATACCTAAGAAGACTCGAGGCGTAATGTGACAAAGGTGCTCAACAAAGTACTGAGTAAAGGGTTGAATACTTAATAATGTGATATTTAGTTGTTTATTTTTAATACATTTGCAAAAAATAAAACCGCTTTTGCTTTGTATTATGGGGTATGTGTGTAGATTGATGAGGGGGGAAAACAATGTAATCCATTTTAGGATAAGGCTGAAAAAGTAAGGTTGGAATATTCTCCGAAGGCACTGTATGTGTGACTACTGGCGTGGTGGGTGGCCTGAGCAGGCTCTGAACCCAGAGTTTAAGGGTTAATGTGGGTTAATGTGGGTTAAATGTGGGTTAATGTGGGTTAGATGTAGGTTAATGTGGTAATGTGTGTAATGTGTGTTTGTGTGTGTTAAGGGAAGTGTGTTAATGTGTGTTAATGTGGATAAGGTTAATGTGTGTTAATGTGTGTTAATGTTGTTAATGTGGGTTAGTGTGTGTAATTGTGTGTTAATGTGGGTTAATGTGTGTTAATGTGTGTTAATGTGTGTTAATGTGTATTGTGTTAAGTGTGTTAATGTTAGTGTGTGTTAATGTGTGTTAGTGTGTGTTAATGTGTGTTAGTGTGTGTTAATGTGTGTTAATGTGTGTTAATGTTGGTTAGGTGTGTGTTAATGTGTGTTAATGTGTGTTAATGTGTGAAGTGTGTTAATGTGTGTTAATGTGTTCAGGTGTTGCAGTGGCTCTGAAGCAGGCTTTGACCCCAGAGTTAAGGATATCAGTACCAGTGCTCTCTAACTGCAGAGCTGTTGGGCCAACGCCCCATCAACCACGGGTACAAGATCATCACCGGTGAGACAATAATGTTGTGGTTGGAATAGACTGTAACCCAGCGTTTCCAAACTGGCTCTGGGGACCCCAAAGTGTAGGGATGTAGTTATTAGTGGTTAACTAGGGATGGGCTCAGTTATTAACCCGTGTGTTAACTTAGGATGGGCTCAGTTATTAACCCTGGTGTGTTTAACTAGGGATGGGACATGTTATTAACCCGAAGTGTTAACTAGGATGGGCTCAGTTATTAACCCTGTGTGTTAACTAGGGATGGGCTAGTTATTAACCCTGTAAGAGTTAACTAGGGATGGGCTCAGTTATTAACCCTGTGAGTTAACTAGGGATGGGCTCAGTTATTAACCCTCCTGTGTGTTAACTAGGGATGGGGCTCAGTTAATTAACCCTGTGTGTTAACTAGGGATGGGCTCGGTTATTAACCCTGTGTGTTAACTAGATGGGCTCAGTTATTAACCCTGTGTGTTAACTAGGGATGGGCCGGGTATTAACCCTGTGTGAGTTAACTAGGGATGGCTCAGTTATTAACCCTGTGTGTTAACTAGGGATGGGCTCAGGTTATTAACCCGTGTTAACTAGGATGGGCTCAGTTATTAACCCTGTGTGTTAACTAGGGATGGGCCAGTTATTAACCCTGAGTGTTAACTAGGGATGGGCTAGTTATTAATGTGTGTTAACTAGGGATGGGTACGTAGTTATTAACCCTGTGTGTTAACTAGGGATGGGCACGGTTATTAACCCGTGTGTTAACTAGGGATGGGCTCAGTTATTAACCCTGTGTAGTTAACGAGGGATGTGGCTTAGTTATTAACTCCTGTGTGTTAACTAGGATGAGTACAGTTATTAACCCTGTGTGTTAACTAGGGATGGGGCACAGCTATTAACCCCGTGTGTTAACTAGGATGGGACGGGTTATTAACCCTGTGTGTTAACTAGATGGGACGTTATTAACCCTGTGTGTTAACTAGGGATGGGCACAGTTATTAACCCTGTGTGTTAACTAGATGGGACGGTTATTAACCCGGTGTTAACTAGGGATGGGCACGTATTAACCCGTTAGATGGGACGGGTTATTAACCCTGTGTGTTAACTAATGGGCTCAGTTATTAACCCTGTGTGTTAACTAGTTGGGTAACGGGTATTAATATCCCAACGGACGAATATTATAATGTGTGTTAACCCTGTGTGTTAACTAGGGATGGGCACGGGGTTATTCAATATCCCAACGGACGATATAATACTGTTGTTGTTAACCCTGGTGTGTTAACTAGGGATGGGACGAAGAAATCAACGGAAAATTAATATTTAACCCGTGTGTTAACTAAGGATGGGCACGTGTTATTAATATCTGAACGGAGAATATTATAATACTGTTGTTGTTAACCCGGTGTTAACTAGGGATGGCACGGTTATTAATATCCCAACGGACGCTAATATTATAATACTTGTTGTTGTTAACCCTGTGAGTTAACTAGGGATGGGCACGGTTATTCAATATCCAACGGACGTTAATATTATAATATTGTTGTTGTTAACCCTGTGTGTTAACTAGGATGGGATTGGTATTAATATGAACGGAAATTTATTATAATATTGTGTTGTTAACCCGTGTGTTAACTAGGGATGGGACGGATTCAATATCCAAACGGAGAATATATAATACTGTTGTTGTTAACCCTGTGTGTTAGACTAGGGATGGCACGGATTAATATCCAACGGACGTTAATGTTGTACATTTCTTGTTGTTGTTAACCCCGTGTGTTAACTAGGGATGGGAGGTATTGAAATCCCAACGGACGTTAATATTATAATAGTTGTTAAACCCTGTGTGTTAACTAGGGATGGGCACGGTTATTCAATATCCTAACGGACGTTAATATTATAATACTTGTTGTTGTTGTTAATTCCTGTGTGTTAACTTAGGGATGGCCACGGTTATTCAATATCCTAACAGACGAAATATAATATGTGTGTTAACCTGTGTGTTAACTAGGATGGGACGAAATATAACGGACGTTAAATTATAATACTTGTTGTTGTTGTTAACCGGTGTTAACTAGGGATGGCCACGGATTAATATTAACGGACGTAAATTATAATATTTTTTGTTGTTGTTAACCCTGTGTGTTAACTAGGGGATGGCCACGGTTATTCAATATCCCCAACGGACGTTAATATTATAATACTTGCTGTTGTTAACTCCTGTGTGTAATAGGGATGGCCACGGTATTAATATCAACGGAGTAATATTATAATACGTTGTGTTGTTTTAACCCTGTGTGTTAACTAGGGATGGCCACGGTATTAATATCCCAACGGACGTTAATATTATAATAGTTGTGTTAACCCAAAGGTGTGTTAACTAGGGATGGCACGGGTTATTAAATCCCAACAGACGAATATTATAATATTGTGTTGTTAACCCGTGTGTTAACTAGGGATGGAATAGTATTAATATGAACGGACGTAATATTATAAATTTGTGTTAACCCTGTGTGTTAACTAGGGATGGGCACGGGATTAAATAACAGACGTAATATTATAATACTTGTGTTGTTAACCCTGTGTGTTAACTAGGATGGGCACGGTTATTCAATATCCCAACGGACTAATATTATAATATTGGTGTGTTAACCTGTGTGTTAACTAGATGGGATGAAAATCAACAGACGTAAATTATAATACTTGTTGTTGTGTTAACCGTGTGTTAACTTAGGGATGTGGAAGGTTATTCAACATCCCAACAGACGTAATATTATAATACTTGTTGTTGTTGTTAACCCGGTGTTAACTAGGGATGGGCACGGTTATTAATATCAACGGACGGAAAGTAATACTTTGTTGTTGTTAACCCGTGTGTAATAGGGATGGGCACGGATTAATATCAACGGATAATATTATAATATTGGTGTTGTGTTAACCCTTGTGAACTAGGGACGGGCACGGGTTATTCAATATCTAACGGACGAATATTAGAATACTTGCTGTTGTGTTAACCCTGTGTGTTAACTAGGGATGGGCACGGGTATTCAACATCCCAAACGGACGCTCAAATTATAATAGTTGTTGTAACCCGGTGTTAACTAGGGATGGGCACGGTATTCAATATCCCAACGGATCGCAATATTATAATACTTGTTGTTGTTGTTAACCCAGTGTGTTAACTAGGGATGGGACGATTAATATCCAACAGACGTTAATTATAATGGTGTGTTAACCGGTGTTAACTAGGATGGGAATATTAATATCCCAACGGAGTTAATATTAGAATATTCTGTGTGAGTATTATTTTGTAATTTCAAAACAATTTATAGGTTCCTATTTTAACATTGAAAAATGTATGTTTTATTAAAATATATAGATTTGATGATGGTTAATAAAATGATTCATGTTAATATTTGTTAATATAATATATTTTGTTAATTTAATAAAACAAACTTTTCAATGTTGGTTTTATGACGTGCGCCATTAAAATACCTGGGAAGCTGGTTGTAGTTCTTCACGCGTGTGTTGCTTTTGTTGTTTAAAGCTGCAAAATATACACAAATGATGATATCTGATGAAATTGCTTTAGAAAGGGGCACAAAAGACAGGGATGTTCTCCATGTGCCTGCTTTGAGAAAGGGGCACCAGACAGGGATGTTCTTTCCCCTCATGTTTGCTTTAGAAAGGGGCACAAGACAGGATGTTCCCCCTCATGTTTGCTTTAAGGGACCAGACAGGGATGTTCCCCTCATGTATTGTTAGAAAGGGGCACCAGACAGGATGTCCCCCCCCCTTATATGCGCACTCATGGTTAGCTCACGTGCCCTCAAGCTGGCTTCGCTCTGGGGCGTGTCATTGCGAACGATTCTGTTGCAAAAAAACGTTTCTTGAACGGAAGCAAAACTAAAATGGGGAGGGGATTAACTGAATTTGTCAATAGAAACTCTTGTTTTAGTTTGCAAACTGTTTGGACAAATGATTCCACACCTTCCTCCCATTGATGCCAGCGTGGTAGTTGGTTGGTGTGTGTAGAATATGTATTATTCCTACAAAATAGTCCAAATTGGTGGAGGAAATGAAATAATAACTTGTTAGAAAGTATTTAAAAAAAAATATGGAAAAGTGGTGGGCATATGTATTACCCCCTTTGTATATGAAGCCTAAATAAGATTGGTGAAATCAATTACAAAGTAACATAATTAGTTTAATAAAGTCACCTGTGTGCAATCTAAGTGTATAGATAAAGTATATATAATGAAAGAGAGTTGCAACACCACTAAAGGCGAACAAGAAAAGAAGAAACCAACAGTAGGGACAAAGGGGATAGGGGGTATAAAAGAAAATTGAATATCCCACTGGAGCACCATTTAAATCTATTATTAAAAACAATGGAAAGAATATGGCACCACAGTAAACCTGCCAAAGGGCGTCCACCAAAACTCACGGACCAGGTAAGGAGGGCATTAATCAGAGGAAAAAAGAGATAAAGAAATCCTGAAGGAGCTGCAAAGCTCCACAGCGGAGATTGGAGTATGTATAGGACTACTTTAAGCCGTACACTCACAGAGCTGGGCTTTAGGAAGAGTGGCCAGAAAAAAGCATTGCTTTAAGAAAAAAAATAAATATAAATTGGAATAGTGAGACTAGATTGAGCTTTTGGCATCAAGGAGTGGTAAACGCTATGTCTGGCGCAAACCCAAACTCCTCATCACCAGAGAACACCATTACCCCACAGTGAAGCATTTTGGATACAAACCCAAATCTATTTTAATTCCAGGTTGTAAAGCAACAAAATAGGAAAAATGCTAAGGGGGGTGAATATTTGGAAAGCCACTGTAGCTGAGAAGGAAAAGTAGACTGTGAGGTGGAATTGAGGTACGGTAATGGAAGTACAGGTGCAATGCTTCACCATCTGGAAAAGCGACAAGCACTAAGACCCAAACTGTTGCTGGTAGCAGGCAGCTGCGTTGTGAATTTACGGGACATTTTATGCATTTTTCTTTATTGTTTTAATGGAAAACTGGTTTTATTATTTGTTTTTTTGCTGTTTTTAAACGTAAGAATAGTGGTCATTTGTCACATCCCTAGTTGCTATATGGTTGTCTTAATGTTGTTATATGGTTGTGTTAATGTTGCTATATGGGGAAGAGGGGGTATGTTGTTTATGGTTGTTTATTGTTGCTATATGGTTGTGTTAATGTTGTAAATGGTTGTGTTTGTTGCTATATGGTTGTGTTAATGTTGCTACATGGTTGTGTTAATGTTGCTATATGGTTGTGTTAATGTTGTTATATGGTTGTGTTAATGTTGTTATATGGTTGTGTAATGTTGATATATGGTTGTGTAATGTTGCTATATGGTTGTGTTAATGTTGAATGGTTGTGTAATGTTGTGGTTGTGTTAATGTATATGGTTGTAGTTAATGTTGTATATGGTTGTGTTAATGTAATGTGGTATAAATCATCGATTGTACATACACGTGTTTAGCAGAGTTTAGGGTGTAGCTTAAATGCTTGTGCTTCTAGCCCGACAGGTGCAGTATCTAGCAAGTAATATTAATACTTCAACATATACCCAATACAAACAAATGGTTGTGTTAATGTTGCATGGTTGTGTTAATGTTGCTATATGGTTGTGTTAATGTTGCTATATGGTTGTGTTAATGTTGCTATATGGTTGTGTTAATGTTGCTATAATATGGTTGTGTTAATGTTGCTATATGGTTGTGTTAATGTTGCTATATGGTTGTGTTAATGTTTCATGATAACCACCTGATCTTATTGGACTGAGCTCCAACGGGACGGACGGAGGACGAGCTGAGAAGGTTTTAGAAGCTTGCTGCCATCGGCTGCAACAAGAACACCTGCCCAGGTAAGTAACCGAC